>NC_059296.1:31548424-31613424 GCF_017591435.1 Portunus trituberculatus | reverse complement strand
GATGCATTTAAGTTTGAGTTTGCTTTCACTTCCAAACTTATTTTTTCAATAGCTGTGTTTCCTTTATTTATTTAAGTGAGACTTGTGCAAGAGAGAGAAAAAAAAGCTGGTAAGAAATAGGAGTACCATACATAGGAACAAAAAGAAATTAAAAATTTTTGGATCCCCTGTACTTTTACTGTGCCTATTTTCATATTTATTTGCTTCTTATTTTGAAAAAAAATCAGACAATTGAAGTAGAACTTAAATGAAATATTAGTATAAAATTAAATATACCCTTGTATGAAGAAGCATGATGCGCATGATGCTTGTTAAGTGAAAGGCTTTAATGTGAGTTCTGGGTTAATGTGGCATTTATAGTGTTTAATAAGCACACAAGTGGCTGGCCACATGTGGTTACTAATATGTTGCTGTAGGTTACCTGACCATTCCTGCTCTTGTCTAAGAAGCATACTGTAGGTGAAGGACAATCTCTTTTATCAATTTTATTATCAAAATAACTTAATGAACTTGGTAGCACAGTTAAAGAGCTCAAATTTAAGCTTTATTAACTAAATGCCATCAGCCTGGTCAGTATCTTGCCTTCATTTCTCTTCCAAGTTTCATGCACCAGTCTGTTATTTGAGTCATGGCCACAGGGTTGCAATTGCCTTCCATGCTCCAATGGGTTTTCTGAATTTACTGAATTAAAACACAGTTCAATACTTGCTGTGAATATTCAGTTTTTATGTCCAAATGATCTTTAGGTATATGTTGAAATCAGGATACTCTTCAATATGCATCATAATGAATACAGTACATCATTATTGATTTTGTCTCTCAATGTATCTATCCTACACACACACACACACACACACACACACACACACACACACACACACACACACACACACACACACACACACACACACACACACACACACACACACACACAAAGAAGATACACACACACACACACACACACACACACACACACACACACACACACACACACACACACACACACACACACACACACACACACACACACACACACCTGAAATAAATGATGAGTATCAAATAATTTCTCTCTCTCTCTCTCTCTCTCTCTCTCTCTCTCTCTCTCTGCCAGTTATCCATCTTTTGAATGAGGTTGGTTATTTGACTATGAGTATTGGTTGGGTAGGTGTAGGCCATCACTGACGGAGGTAGATCAGCCCCATCCACAGTATATACAGAGCTGGTGAGTAAATTGTCAAAGGTTGAGTTGAATTTATGGCAACATAGTTTTTTTTAGTTTGTAATTAATTGTTTCAGTGGTGTAGTCAAGCATCATCTTGAGATTGTAAGCTGATAATTGGTGTTTGTGGTGTGCTGGTGAGAGGGGTTCTCTGAGGAGTTAAGGCCTGTCCAGATGAGGGGCAGTTGCCTGCCGTGCAAACACTGTTAGCATATTATACTAAGCAGTGGGGATGATGTCATAAGCACAAAATTGAAAATGAAGGAAACAGATCTGGCAACAAACAGTGCAACCAGATGTTGCTGTGTTCCACAGTCCCTACTCTGTTCACCAGGCAAAGACTGGCAGGCGAATTTGTGTCCACACTAGAGGCAGTTCCACAGGTTAACTTTGTGTGTTTTGCAAAATGCTTTCTCTATATGGGTGCCAACCATTACACCAACAGGCATTGCTTCGACCACAGGCAAGGGGACTTGGATGATTTGCCAGTGGTTTTCTCGCTTCTGATGTCATGTTTGCTCCTACCATCAAAACAGTTGAAGGAATATGATAACTGGTAACAGTGTTTGCATGGCGGGCAGCTGCCCCTTGTCTGGACAGGGCTTCATACTGTCATACTTGGATCAGTTATATAATGCTAATGAGATAGGTTGTAATCTTTTTAATGCGTTCTCTGATTTGACCCACTGGTGGGTCATCAGTTACTATCCACTGTTATGATGTGACGCATCGGTGGGTCGTACAACAGTTTTTATATATATCATATTTTAATCTTATTATTAATAGAAATATAGTAAAATTACAATAAACAGTACGTGTAGGAGGGCGTAATAAACAATGATTGATAAATGATATGAAGCTTATTTTGTTTTTAGTGTTATAAAAAATATATGAAAAATAGTCTTCTTGTTTCCATATTTTCTTTTTAATACATGTAAAAAAAATAGTTATATATACTATCTTGCACTTTTTTCCTTGAGAAGAACATAATCTTAGTTTCTATAACAAATTGAAACAGGTATCACAATTGGACTTTCTTTGACAATCTTCAATGATTTTGTTATCAATTAGTATTTGTATTTTCCTGATATTATTTGGACAATTTGTAAAAATAATGCCATTGGTGACCCTTTTCAGTTGCATTTATAAATAAATATTTAGTAAAGAAACAAAACAGAATAAATAAAAAAATATCTGCTGTAGAAATTATCTGAAAAAAACTTTTTCATTTTTTTAATACATGTAAGACATTTATATTAGCTTGCATTTTCCCTTCTCTATAAAATAATTCAAACTGAGATATCACAATTGGGCTTTGCTTAATAAGCTTTAATAATTTTCTTTATTGTTTTTTTCATAATTTCAGAATTTTCCTGGTATCATCTTTATTATCTTATTTTATCTTCCTTCTCTTCTGTTGAAGTAAGTTGACCATAAAACTGTGTCATATTCATTTTCTAAATGTGGAAAACAAAGAGACAAAAATATATAAACAAATTTAGGTAAGGAAAAATATAGTACAGTATAGAGATGCACTGAATATCAACAAATAAAGTATGTCCACTGATGGATGTATCGCAAAGAAGTCATACATTTTCATGGTATGTGATGCGACCCACCGGTGGGCAAACACTTTGAGGTTGCCAGTTTGTTTGGGTGTCCTCCCAGACAACACTGCTCGCCTCACTTTGTTGGCTTGACCAGTACTGTCGTGACAACAATTTATTTGTATTGCACTGCGGGTGAGTTTGCCACACTGGCAATCGCAGGGGAAGTGTTAATGAGAGGTGATCAAAAGACTGAGTGAATCTTTCATGTTTTCAAAGTTGGGTGCTCTACTGCCTGCTGTAGACATGTGCTTGGCTGTCCTGCCGGTTGTAGACATGTGCTTGGCTGTCCTGCCGGTTGTAGACAGGTGCTTGGCTGTCCTGCCGGTTGTAGACAGGTGCTTGGCTATCCTGCCGGTTGTAGACAGGTGCTTGGCTGTCCTGCCAGCTGTAGACAGGTACTTGGCTGTCCTGCTGGTTGTAGACAGGTGCTTGGCTGTCTTGCTGGTTATAGACAGGTGCTTGGCTGTCCTGACAGTTGTAGACAGGTGCTTGGCTGTCCTGCCGGTTGTAGACAGGTGCTTGGCTGTCCTGCCGGTTGTAGACAGGTGCTTGGCTGTCCTGCCGGTTGTAGACAGGTGCTTGGCTATCCTGCCGGTTGTAGACAGGTGCTTGGCTGTCCTGCCGGTTGTAGACAGGTGCTTGGCTGTCCGGCCGGTTGTAGACAGGTGCTTGGCTGTCCTGCCAGCTGTAGACAGGTGCTTGGCTGTCCTGCCGGTTGTAGACAGGTGCTTGGCTGTCCTGCCGGTTGTAGACAGGTGCTTGGCTATCCTGCCGGTTGTAGACAGGTGCTTGGCTGTCCTGCCAGCTGTAGACAGGTACTTGGCTGTCCTGCCGGTTGTAGACAGGTGCTTGGCTATCCTGCCGGTTGTAGACAGGTGCTTGGCTATTCTGCCGGTTGTAGACAGGTGCTTGGCTGTCCTGCCGGTTGTAGACAGGTGCTTGGCTGTCCGGCCGGTTGTAGACAGGTGCTTGGCTGTCTTGCCGGTTGTAGACAGGTGCTTGGCTGTCCTGCCAGCTGTAGACAGGTGCTTGGCTGTCCTGCCGGTTGTAGACAGGTGCTTGGCTGTCCTGCCGGTTGTAGACAGGTGCTTGGCTGTCCTTTTGGATGAGAAGCTTTCATCTTTATTTTGTAGTCATAGAAGAAGAAATTATATTGGTATGACATGTGTTTGTTTTCCTTTTCAGTGTGGAGATTGGGGAGAGTGTGCGAGGGGAAGATGTTTATATTGTACAAAGTGGATGTGGAGAGATCAATGACAACCTGATGGAGATGCTGATTATGATCAATGCCTGCAAGATTGCTTCTGCTGCACGGGTTACTGCCGTCATTCCTTGTTTTCCATATGCCAGACAGGATAAGAAGGACAAGGTGAGCTATGCTGGATCTTAGTGACTTGTCAGTGATTCTATTCGAGCAAGTTTTAGAGTTGAAATTGACCAGTGGTGGTGTCAAAGAAAGAGAAAGAAAGAAAGTGGACAGACACCTCTAGGAGGAGGATTAATTTACCTATGATGATCCTTTGACCTAAGCTAAGGCTTGTACTGTGGCAGTGGTAATGTAACATGGCCTTCATTTTGTCACTCTTTGCACCTTCGAGTATGTAATGCAATTGCAGAAATTGTATCTCAACTGAGTATTTTTATTGTAAACTAAGAATACTTGTCTCCAGTTGATAATTATGTGGTGGTATGAAGTAATTTTTCTAAACATAAATGAATTTTCAAGTGATAAATGGTATTAAGCATAACTATCTGAAGTAGTGCTCTTTCTGTTTCAGTGACATAGTATTTTAATCTTTGTATATCAGCTATGGCCACGTACATTAATAACTTTGTTTTGCAGTCCCGTGCCCCAATCTCGGCCAAGTTGGTTGCCAACATGTTGTCTGTTGCTGGGGCTGACCATATCATCACCATGGACTTGCATGCCTCCCAGATCCAGGGTTTCTTTGACATTCCTGTGGATAACCTCTATGCTGAACCTGCCGTTCTCAAGTGGATCCGTGAAAATATTCCAGAGTGGAGAAATGCCATCATTGTGTCACCTGATGCTGGCGGAGCTAAACGGTGAGATGAAGTTTGTATAGAGTAGGTGCAGTACTTGTAATAGTTATATCAGTTGGGAGGTGTAGTAAGCACTCAGCACTCAAGTCCTGTTTGTTAATGACATGTATATGGTGTCTGGTATGGAGACACATTCCATATGAACATTGTGCTTTCTACTGCCTTGGAAGGTTAGTGTTAGTCTGTGTACTTTTTGTTACCTTGGAGATGAACTGCCTTGGAGGGTTTGTGATGGTGTGTGTACTTTTTACTGCCTTGGAGGTGAACAGCCTTGAAGGTTAGTGTTAGAGTGCAATCTTGTTACTTGGAGGCTTGCTAGATCAGTCATTATATGTGCTGAAGCTTGTAAGTAATTTCATGTGGAATCATACAGTGGCTTGTACTGCTCCAGTGTACTCCCTAAGTGTGGCATTGTCCACTGTGTGCCAGATGCTTAAAACAATGTGTTGTTCAGACATGTACTGTGTAGACCTGCCACTGTTAAGGTAGCAAGTATTTTACAGAGAAACATTATTCTCTCTCTCTCTCTCTCTCTCTCTCTCTCTCTCTCTCTCACATTCATTCAGTTGCTGTAGAAATACAAGATGGAAGATGTTTTTATTGGGTATAATTTACACACACACACACACACACACACACACACACACACACACACACACACACACACACACACACACACACACACACACACACACACACACACACACACACACACACACACATGATGAGGAAAAAAAAACTTACAAGAAGAAGTGGAGGAGATCCATAGACTGGGTCCATATAAGGAGGGAATAAGGAGACCGATTAAAGTAGTACTGAAGTCACAACAATCTGCGGAGGACATTTTATATAGAACATCAAAATAAAGAGAGGTAGAAGGTTGTAAAGAGGTGTTTGTGAGAAAAATAGAAATGAGGAAGAGAGGAGAAGATATAAGGAATTGTTGGAAGAGGCGAGAAGGAAAAATGATGAGCGGTCTGAGGAGGAAAAGAAAAGTTTTTTGGAGAGTTATAGGAGAGAGAGTCAGAAAGTGGTATGTGGAAAGAAGGAATGCGGAGGAACCCCTAGAGGGACCAGTGGGTGGACCGTAATGTATACTAATATAGATGGGATACTGTCAAGTAGATTGGAATTGCAAGACTATATGATGGTGGAGAAGCCTGATATAGTGTGTTTGACTGAGACAAAATTGCATGAAAAACAAAGGTAAATTTGGATAATAAATATAATATATGGAGAAAGGATAGAGAGTAAAGGTGGAGGAGGAGTTATGATTATGACGAAGAAAATAAATGTGGATAAGGTTTGGTATGGGAAGAACAACACAGAAGTGATAAGCATAAGGATAAAAAGTGATGGAAAAGAATTAATAATCATGGTGACCTATGTACCTCCTAAAACAAATTCTTGGACATTAAGGAATACGACAATATGATCAAGGATACTTTACAGAGTTTGGAAAGTGTATTATCTGGAAAAGAAAGGTGATACTAGTAGGAGATTTTAATTGTAAGGAGGTGGATTGGGAAAATCTAGTAAGTGGTGTTGGAGAGGAAGCATGGGAGAGAGATTTCTTAATCTAATGATGGAAAATATGATGGAACAGAGGGTGAAGGAAAATACTAGATATAGAGGAGATGATGAACCGGCTAGACTGGATTTGGTGTTAACAAGAGAAGTGTACCTATGTGGAGATATACAATATAAATGTCCTTTGGGAAGAGTGATCATGTGGTTATGGAAAGTGATCAGATGGAAATGCAGATAGCAACAACACAGCGAAGGAGAGATGAGACATACAGGAGTGGTAGATTGAATTATAGAAAGATGGACACAGAAAGTTTGAAAAATTATTTCAGAAAATTAGATTGGGAGGAGATGTTACAAATCAGAGAAGTGCAAAAAAATATGAGATTTTATGAAATATTATAAAGAAGGAGTTATGAAATTTGTACCAAAGTATAAACCGAGAGAGGAAGGAAGAAAGGATTGGTTTAATGCAACTTGTGTTAAGGCTAAGGAAAAGAGAGATGTGGCTTGGAAAAGATGGAAAAGAGCAGGAATATACTAAATAAGGAGAATTATAGAGTGGCAAGAAATGAGTATGTGAGGGTAAGGAGGAGGAAGAAAGAAAATTTGAAAAAGATATTGTAGACAAGAGTAAGGAACATCCAAAATTGTTTTACAGGTTCATAAATGGTAAACTTAAAAGAGAGAGTCCATTGAAAGATTAAAAGGAGAGCAAGGGATAGTAGATGACCCTAAGAATATAGCGGAATTGCTAAATAATAGGTTTCAACAAGTATTTACTAAAGAAACAATGTTTGTAAAGCCTCAGAATGTACAAGGAAATGTGCACATGGATGACATTAAGATACCTAAAAGGAGTTATATAAAATGTTGGAGGAACTTAAAGATGATAAAGCGATGGGACCAGATGAAGTTTCAGGAAAATTATTGAAGGAATGTAGAGAAGAATTGATTGATCCATTATATGATATTATAAGGTGCTCATTAGAAACAGGGAAGTACCAGTAGAGTGGAAAGAGCTGAAGTGGTGCCCATTTATAAGGGAGGCAGTAAGGAAGAGCCTCTTAACTATAGACCTGTGTCTCTAACAAGTGTGGTCGGTAAGATTTGTGAGAGGGTGATAAAGAAATATTGGATACGGTTCCTGGAGGATCATAAGTTATTATCGGATCATCAATTTGGCTTTAGGAAAGGGAGGTCATGTGTAACAAATCTACTGAGCTTTTATTCAAGAGTGGTTGACAAAATACAAGAGAGAGAGGATGGATGGACTGTGTATATTTGGATTTAAAGAAAGCTTTTGACAAGGTACCTCACATGAGACTGCTATGGAAATTAGAGATTTATGGAGGACTGAAAGGAAAAGTGTTAAAGTGGATGGAAAACTACTTGAGATGGAGGGAGATGAGAACGGTAATAAGGGATGCAAAGTCGGACTGGTTGGTGGTGGAGAGTGGAGTCCCACAGGCTCAGTGCTGGCACCAATACTTTTCCTTGTCTATATTAATGACATGCCAGAGGGAGTAAACAGTTATATTAATTTGTTTGCGGATGATGCGAAGTTGTGTAGGTGTGTGAAGAGTGAAGAAGATTGTGAAATTTTACAGGCAGATCTGGATAAGATTTGGGAGTGGAGCAAGAGGTGGCAAATGGAATTTAATCTGAGCAAAAGTCATGTGATGGAGATGGGAAGAGTGGAAGACGGCCAAGAGGGTCATATAAGATGGGTGAAGAAGTAGTGTTGAAAAAGGTGGAAAAGGAAAAGGATTTGGGAGTGATAATACAAGACCATGGGCAGTTTGAGGCTCATATTGATAAGATGTTTGGAGAAACATAATTTGATTAGAAATATTGGATTAGCCTTTCATTATATGGATAAAGATATGATGAAGAAATTAATTAGTATGGTAATTAGACCAAGATTGGAATATGCTGGAGTGGTTTGGTCCCCTTATAAAAAGAAGCATATAAGGAAGTTGGAGAGATTGCAGAGAATGGCAACAAAAATGGTTCCGGAATTGGCAGAAATGACCTATGAGGAGAGATTAAAAGAAATGAATTTGCTTACCTTGGAACAAAGAAGAGAAAGAGGAGATTTAATACAGGTTTATAAACTGTTGAATGGACTGGATGAAGTGGATAATGAGCAAATGATGTTGAGAGAGGAAAATTTAAATAGAACTACGAGATCGCATAGTAAAAAGATAGCCAAGGGAATATGCTTGAAGGATGTGAAGAAATATAGTTTCCCACAAAGATGTGTGGAGGTGTGGAATGGTTTGAGTGAGGAGGTGGTGTCAGCAAGGAGTGCATAGTTTTAAAGGAAAGTTGGATGTGTGTAGATATGGAGACGGGCCACACGAGTATGATACCCAGGCCCTGTAAAATTACAACTAGGTGAATACACACACACAGCTCAGTGGTTAGATCACTGGCACACAAAGCCAGAGGACCGAAGGGACGTTTGTGGAGATATTTGGGTGTGTATCCTTCACGTAGTGTTCACCTAGCAGTGAGTAGGTACAGGATGTAAATCGAGATTGTGACCTTGTTGTGGTGTGTGTGTGTGCCTGGTCTCAGGCCTATAAAGATAGAAATAATGAGCTCTGAGAATTCCATAGGGTAAGGTCTGGCTGTCTTGTCAGAGACTGCAGCAGATCAAACAGTGAAACACACACAACTGTGTGTGGTCAGAAGAGGAAAAAAGGGCATTTTTGGAGAATTCTAGGAGACAGGATAAGGAAATGGTATATAAACGAGAAGGAAGAGAAAAAAGTGGAACAAGTTTAACTAAAAATGATAAAGGCAAGACTAAAAATGATGTATACGAACATAGACGGGGTTTTATCAAGTAAATTAGAATTAAGAGATTACATAAAGAAAGAAAATCCAGATATTGTATGCCTGGCTGAAACAAAACTAAATGAGGCAATCAAAATAAACTTGGATAATAGGTATAATGTATGGAGGAGAGACAGAGTAGGTAAAGGAGGAGGAGGAGTTATGATAATGTTAAGGAAGGAGATAGTGATAAACCAAGTGGAATGTGGGAAAGGAATAGCAGAAGTATTGTATGTTAAGATGCATATTAATAAAAGAGTTAACAATCATTGTAACATATGTGCCACCAAAAACAAATTCATGGACCAATCAAGAATATAAAGACATGATAGATGACACAATGAGTCTAATGAGGATTGTTAAAGAAAGGAAAAATAGTTATATTAGTAGGAGATTTCAACTGTAAAGAAGTGGACTGGGAAAATTATGAAAGTGGTATGGGGGAAAAAGCTTGGGAGAAAGATTCTGCAACCTAATGATCGACAATATGATGGACCAGAGAGTAAAGGAATGCACAAGATTCAGAGGAAACGAAGAGCCGGCGAGATTGGACCTAGTTTTTATAAGGGGTATACAAATGAATGATGATATAAGATATAAGTGCCCATTGGGAAAGAGTGACCATGTAATATTAGAAATAGATATAGAAGAAGGAAAGGAAGATAGAGACGATTCATACAAAGGAGACCGATTAAATTACAGAAAGGCTGATATTGAGAATCTCAAGAACTATTTTAAAACGTAAACTGGGAGGAGATGGAAAACTCAGAGACGATGCAAGAGAATATAACTTATTTTTGGAAATATACAAAACAGGAGTCAGGAATATGTCCCAAATATAGACCTAAAGAAGAAGGAAAGAAAGATTGGTTTAATGCAAGGTGTGCTAGGGCAAAGGAGAAAAGAGATGGAGCATGGAAAAGGTGGAGGAGAAATAGAAATCCAGCAAATAAGGAAAACTTCAAGGCAGCAAGAAATGAATATGTTAAGGTGAGGAAGGAAGAGGAAAAGAACTTGAAAAGGACATTGTCGAAAAATGTAAGGAGCAACCAAAATTGTTCTATAGATTCATAAATGGAAAAATTAGGCAAAAGAAACAATAGAAAGGTTAAAAGGAGAGAACGGGATGGTGGAAGACCCAAAAGTATGGCAGAACTATTAAATAAAAATTCCAGGAGGTCTTTACTAAGGAATCCAAATTTGAAAGGCCACAGGGTAATAGAGAGACAGTCTATATGAAAGAGATTAAAGTAACCAAGCTTGAAATAAAAGAGTTAATGAAGGAACTGGATGAAGAGAAGGCAATGGGACCAGATGAAGTCTCAGGCAGAATACTGAAAGAATGTAGGGAAGAACTAGCAAGTCCTATATACAACATCATAAAATGCTCAATAGAAAATGGAACAGTACCAGTAGAATGGAAAAGAGCTGAGGTGGTTCCCATATATAAGAGCAGAAGGAAGGAAGAACCTTTAAATTACAGACCGGTATCACTAACTAGTGTAATATGCAAGATGTGTGAAAGAATAATAAAGAAACAATGGATCGAGTTCCTTGAAGACAACAAATTAATATCAAATAGCCAATTTGGTTTTAGAAAAGACGGTCTTGTGTAACTAATTTATTGAGTTTCTATTCTAGAATAGTTGATAGAGTACAAGAGAGAGGGATGGGTTGACTGTATTTATTTGGATTTAAAAAAGGCGTTTGACAAAGTGCCACATGCAAGATTACTATGGAAGTTAGAGGAGAAGGGTGGCTTAAAAGGAAGCACATTGAGATGGATAGAAAATTATTTGAGGGGGAGAGAAATAAGGACGGTAGTTAAAGATATGAAGTCCAAGTGGAGAGCAGTAGAAAGCGGAGTGCCACAGGGGTCAGTATTGGCACCAATACTTTTCCTCATTTATATTAACGACATGCCAGAAGGAGTGAACAGCTACATAAATCTGTTTGCAGATGATACGAAACTGTGCAGAGTTATAAAGCAAAAGAGGATTGTGAAATACTGCAAGAAGACCTAAATAAGATCTGGGAATGGAGTAAAAGTGGGAAATGGAATTCAATGTGAACAAAAGCCATGTCATGGAAATGGGAAAGAGTGAAAGATGACCTGTGGGAATCTATAAGATGGGAGATGGAGTAGAACTGGAGAAAGTAAAAAGGAAAAGGACTTAGGAGTGACGATGGAAGAAAACAATCAACCAGTAAGCCATATTGATAGAATTTTTAGAGAAACATATAATTTGCTAAGGAATATTGGAGTAGCATTTCACTACATGGACAAAGAAATGATGAAGAAATTGATAAGTACTATAATAAGACCCAGATTGGAATATGCAGGAGTAATGTGGACCCTCAAAAAAGAAACACATAAGGAAATTGGAGAGACTACAAAAATGGCTACAAGAATGGTTCCAGAATTTGAAGGGATGACATATGAGGAGAGACTAAAGGCTATGGATCTACCAACCTGGAACAAAGAAGGAGAGAGGAGACCTGATACAAGTTTATAAATTGATCAACGGAATGGACCAAGTGGATAATGAGAAACTGATCCTGAGAGAAGAATATGACATCCAAGCACAAGATCGCATAGTAAAAAGCTGAGAAAAGGAAGATGTCTGAGAGATGTTAAAAAATATAGTTTCCCGCAAAGATGTATTGAGACGTGGAACAGTTTACATGAAGAAGTAGTGTCTGCAACGAGTGTGCATACTTTTAAAGTAAGATTGGATAAGTGTAGATATGGAGACGGGGCCACACGAGCATAAAGCCCAGGCCCTGTAAAACTACAACTAGGTAAATACACACACACACACAGATGTAAGGAGGTAAGAGGGAGTGGAGGGGAAGGACAGATAAGGAAATGGGAAGTGTACCTGGCCATACTGTGTGCCATCTCCCCTCCCTTGTGTCAGGCTATGGAATAGAGAGATGTATAGAGGGATAAGGGAGGGACCACAGGGGGGGAAAGTGTCATGTAAGCTATGCTAATGAGACTTTCTCCTGGATTATTGGTGTTTTCTTCACATGGTGAAGAAAAGTCTGGCTAAGATTTGCATAATATTAATGAATGTTTATTTGTTCTTCCCTGCAGAGTGACATCCATAGCTGATCGCCTTAATATAGAATTTGCGCTGATTCACAAAGAAAGAAAAAAAGCCAATGAAGTTGCATCAATGGTTCTGGTTGGAGATGTGAAGGACCGCATTGCAATCCTGGTGGACGACATGGCTGACACTTGCGGCACCATCTGCCACGCTGCTGAAAAGTAGGTCATTGTATGTCAGGCTTACGTTCATATTCAGAAATGCTTTGTTCTCTCACCACGACTATTTTCAATGGTCACAGAGATGACTGGCAGGGTTTTCAAGAGTGTTGTAAAAACACCTTACAAAATATTAACTTCAACAACTAATGCTAATGTCTACTTTAGTAACTTTGGGCAACCTAGATCCCATCGTTGGAGAATGATATAGACAATATTTAGAAATACATTGAAGTAAATGAGAGATATTTGAAGCAACTAAACATCCTGGTAAGCAACTCACACAAATGATAACTCTGAGTAATGAGAGCATGGAGCTTCACCAAGGTTTGTTGTCACTCACTACCCTTGTTTTGTTGGTCTTGCTCACAACACTGTTTGTGTCTGGCCACTGTGGGTTTTTAACAACTTTCTGCTGCATTAGTGAACATCCACTGCATAGAATTATTATCTCAAGCTTTGAAAGTTGTAATTTTTTTTTTGTTTATGATGTTCACTATATCAAAAGTTTACTGTTTTTTTTTGTTTGATATAACAATTGATCTTGTCTCTACAGACTTATGGAGGCTGGCGCCACAAAAACATATGCCATCTTAACTCACGGGATTTTTTCTGGACCTGCTGTCTCCCGGATCAACAATGCCTGCTTTGAAGCTGTGGTTGTCACCAACACTATACCTCAGGAACAACATATGAAGGACTCTAGTAAAATTCAGGTAAGGGTCTTTCTGTTAAAAAAAAAAAAAAAAAAAAAAAATATATATATATATATATATATATATATATATATATATATATATATATATATATATATATATATATATAAGATTGTGGGTGACTTTTGCTATAGACTCCTTACTGATCATATTGAATACATAGGGATGCTGTAGAGTCTGTTGATAGACCCAGAAAAGTAGCCTTAGGAATGGACTACATGTAGGTAAACTTCCAGTATCTAAGGCAGAAATGTGAATACTGATAGACGTGTAAATGTAAGAGTTTGAGGTAGAAAAGTGTGCTCACAGAAAGTCGTGGAGAACAGAAGAGGATTTAGGTCAAAGGGGACAGAAAATGTCTTTCCAAAAAGACTTGACATAACCTTAAGGTGAAGGAGTGATGAGACCAGAATCATAAAGGATTGAATTTTTTTAAAGTTTGATTTGGAGTTCAGGTGGAAATGAAAGAAAGTAGTGTTACTATCTGGAGGAAGATGCCTTGTATTGGATTGTAGAATTGATAGAGGTGCTACGGGATGAGAATATTAGAACAGGTATGATTTGTTTACAAGTTTTTGCAAAGGTACCACTTGCAAACCACCTTTCCATTCTGGGCAGCATGGTAACCAGCTCAATTGAATTAGGACTGCTGAGCTTAGTGATTAGGAAATTTACTATTGATTTGCCACTTTATAATTAATTATATACTCTTAGAGTATGAACATCTTTTTCAGAGGTTTCACAAAATCTGCATCGTGTGCCTGTTACTAAAAAATTTTTGTGGGCCATTTAGAGTTTTTGTGAATTTTATAATGTAAGGACTTTTTTTATATACACATACAGTCAACCCTCGGCTATCCCAACTTCAGCTATCGCGTTTTATTGCTATCGCGCACCCATGAAAAGCTGCTAAAATTTCATTATCGCGACCTCAGATGCCTGCTATCGCGCGCCCTGCCATGACATCATGGGATATCTGAGCGCTCATTGGCCAAAACCAAAACCGCCTTCCTGCCAAGATCAATTCTGCTATCGCGTTTTTGGCTATGGCGCGGCTATTTCGGCCCCAATTGGGCGAGATAGCCGAGGGTTAAGTGTGTGTGTGTATATATATATATATATATATATATATATATATATAATGTTTAGTGTTTGGTGTGGCACATTGGTAAGTGTAAGGTCAGTGTCATCATCCTGTGTGGTGTGTGTTGGGCATTGATGGTTGTTAATCTGTTTGTATAATATTTGTTGTATTGTGTATTGAAAGAAAACGGTGAGCCAGATGTTTGTGATATTACATTCGTGAAGGAATTTACTACTGTATTGTGGTGATTTAGTTATTAAAGCTGTATGAATGGTCCTTGAGAGTGGAGGACAAGCTGGGTATCGGCAAAGTTTGAAGTGGATGGAAGACAGCTAAGTGATTTCCTTACAGGCATTGAAAGGGCATCCCTGCATTTAAAAGATAGAATGTAAGCTTTGTGGACAATGCATGTTGGTGAGATGCATGGCAGTGATTATTGAGAAAAGGTTCAGCTCTGCAGGTAAGAGATGAATGAAGTAAGTACGTTAGTGAAATGTTCCAAAGTGTGATTATAATTTTCAGACTGATGTGAATGGTTAAAAAATATAAATATATGGAGGCTATATTAAATTAATGGAATTAATAAAATTAATGGAACAGCGAAAAACATTGGGGAACACCTGGACAGACACGGCTTGATGAATCAAATGCAGCATGGATTTATGAAGGGTAAGTTGTACCTTACAAACTTTTTGAACTTTTATAGAAGGTTTATGAGGTGGCAGATAAGGGTGATAATTATGAGATTCTATACTTAGTTTTCAGTAAAGCCTTTGACAAGGTACCTCACCAGAGGCTCTTGAGAAGGTTAGAGTGTATGGTATGAAGGGTAGAATATTAGGCTGGATTAAAGCGTGGATAGATGACAGGTTGACAAAGGGTAGTAATTAAAGGATCTAATTCCGAGTGGGGTGAAGTAATTAGTGGGGTGCCACAGGGGTCAGTTTTAGGGCCGTTATTATTTTTAATATATATTAAGACTTGGAGAATGGAATTAGCAGTGACATTGGTAAATTTGCAGATGACACAAAGATAGGTAGATTAATTAGGTCTGATTCGGATGCCATTGCCTTGCAGGCAGATTTGGATAGATGAAAGAATGGACAGAGCAATGGCAAATGCAGTTCAATTTTAACATGTGCAGGTACTGAGTGTAGGTAGAGATAATCCACACAATAGGTACACGACAGATAATGAGGCACTAGGAAGTTTCAAGTATGAGAAAGATTTAGGAGTCATAGTTAGCTCTGGTTTTGGTACAAGGAAGCAATGTATTGAGGCCATGGAGGAATAAGGCAAATAGAGTATTGGGATTCATTTTTAGAAGTGTTAAAAGCAGAAGTCCCAAAGTGATGCTAAAATTATACTTGATACTGGTCAGACCACATCTTGACTATGCAGTACATTTCTGGTCCCCACATTATAGAAGGATATAGCTCTGTTGGAGTCAGTGCAAAGGAGGATTAATAAAAAGATACAGGGGATGAGGGATATTCCCTATGAAGCAAGACTGAAGAAACTCAAGTTGCATTCCTTAGAGAAATATAGGTTAAGAGGAGACCTGATATAAGTATTTAAATGGTATAAGTGTTAAACTAAGGGGACATGAACAAAATTCTTAAGATCAGTAGCAGGGAGAGAGCCAGAAATAATGGGTTTAAACTTGAAAAAAATCAGGTTTAGGAGAGAAATGGGAAGAAACTGGTTTTCAAACAGAGTGATTGATGAGTGATCATGTAGTCAGGGCTGAATCAATAGGGAGCTTTAAAAGAAGATTAGAGAAGTTCATGGATGGGGATGATATATGGAATTAGGCAGGCTTGGTGGCCTCTTGCAGCTTCCCTCTTTTCTTATGTTCTTATATGGGAATCAATGCTGTTAGTATTCAGTATCAGCTGCTTTGTGGAGTTCTGCCACCTAGTGTATAAGATTGATTGCCTTATTTTCTATGTGGGTTATTTTCCTTTAGCTGTCTGGTGTATTTGGATGTATGGAAAGTTGAGAGATACTTTGGCCTTGTGAAAAATGAGCTACACTGCACACTATTATGCAGTATGTGTAGTAATCAAACAGGAGCAGTATTTACATCAACCAAAGTTTAATGCTATGTTTATTGGTACAAAATTAAGCTTTTTAGACTACTAATGGTACTTGTGACTGGCTCAGAAGATTCAAGATACTTGGCCCTCTTGTATTTGACTGCATATTTCTTGTGCTTCATCTTATACTATAAGAGTAGTTTGTGGAGTCATGTGGCTGAAGATCATTGTAGGATGTTTTCTTTGTTCAGTTGAACATGAGTTTACTGCAGCAAGGATGTGTGATGTTCCCATGCCCGAGTAATGTCTTTAGGGATCAAAGGAGGTGATTTTGACGTTAGTTGAGGGTTTGAGTCTTGTAATTGTTAGTGGCAGAGTGGAATTTGAATGAGTATGGTACTGGTTGCAGATAATTTTTCACAAATTACCATAGAGGAAATTGAGATGGCTGGTAGAGGAGTGTGGATAAATTTGTGAAATGAGGAATAGCAACAGGCTTAAGTAAAGAAGTAGGATGAAGGTTGTTTGAGTGAGAAATTGCTTAGGAAGGTAGACTACATACTTATTCACTAGTGGCTAGAGGAAGAAGTATAGAGGTGAAGTTGGTATCAGGAGGAATGAATAGAGTCAAGTTGTTATTACTAGAATGCGAAGGATATGTTTTGTGAACTGTTGTGATTGTGATTGGCATTGACTATTCTGTAGAGATGAAGCAACAAGGAAGATGTAGTGATTGTGATTGGCATTGACTATTCTGTAGAGATGAAGCAAAAAGGAAGGTGTTGGAGAGAAGAGGAACCTTAGGAGTGCAAGGAATATGTGCAACAAGTGTGGTGATAGTGAAAAAGGAGGAAGCGCAAAGGTGAACTCATGAGATGGTGACAATGAAATAGTTATATGAGTGAGCAGGATACTGTTATGATGATCTCAGCATGTATATTAGATTGTATGTATAGGATGTGAAGCAAAGAGCATGTATGTTAGATTGGATGTATAGAATGTGAAGCAAAAAAAAAAAAAAAAAAAAAAAAAAAAAAAAAATGTATGGAAAGAGACCATTGTAAAGAGGTTTACTTGCAGAAAGTAGCTGAATGAAGAGCAAGTGTGGTGCAATAAATGGGACACTGGCTTATGGGAGAGATGGCCATCTGTATCTGGTGTGATGTGGTAGACTGATGATATGATGAGTGGGAAGGATAATGTATTATAATGTGGCAGGAGCAAAAAGTTCTGCCATCTGTCTGACTCATGTCATGAGACCTTGCATGCCTGTGTGTGTGTGTGTGTGTGTTCGTGGTCATCTTGTTTGTTTTGCAGATATTTTTTGGAAAGATATTAAATGGTTATGTAAGTAAATATAGGTAGTAAGTTATTTATTTATAATTTTCTTACAGATTCTTATAAATCAGATATTCTTAAACAATTTTCAGGGAAGATGTTCTTTGTCAGTATGAAATGGTATGAAGTGATGTAATGCATTAATTACATCAAGTCTGCAATGTGTTTTTTCCTTATGAAATGATGTGTTCCAGGAGAATTTAGTTCAAGAGCTTTACTTGAGTGGTTGAATGGCAGTGGGTGCATTATGTGTACATACTCATGATTTATACATTAACATTAACATTAGAAACAAGTTTGAGGTGTGTTGTCTGTTCCTTTCTCAAGGTGGCAACAAACTGGACAAAATTTGACATGACTAGTGTTTGCTCACTGGATGCTTAGTGAGTGAGATTTTTCTGGTGAGTTCAGCTTCCCTATTCCCTATCAAGGAGGTGCTTGGTGAGCGAAGGAGTGTTAATCCTGAGCAGTGCATTGCTACATTATATTACTAGCAGTGTGTTAGAAAGTATAATGGACTTGTGTAGAACAAGTTTTAATCGTCAACTTATCTTTGATGACATCATTGACTTGGATCTCCATTGCTGCTATTGCTGCCCTGGTCTATCAAGTGATGGAAGTTTATTAGTCTTGTGAAACACCACCATCTGTTGAACAATTCAGTGTATATACTTAGTAAAATAATCCCTTGCAAAAAGAAGGCTGAGCAAGACAAGTGCTCATGCACACACTCACTCCAATTAGAGTTTAATGAGAGGCACCAGTGAACTTGTTCTTAACCAAAAGCACTTTTCAAGTTCTGCATTGAATTTTGCCCAGTTTGGCATCACCTTGAGACCTAATATGTTTTGTAACATTGATGATTTTAATACCTTTATAGTTATTTGTGGATGTTGATTTAGTGTAGAAGTCCTTTTATTACTGCATCTCAAGAATGAGCTTTTAGGTTTTAGCATATACTGCAGTGGATCTTGCTTTGTCAATGATTGATGTCATCAACATTTTTGGAACTTGTTTTGCAGTTGATTGACGTCTCCAACATTTTGGCTGAGGCAATTCGTCGAACCCACAATGGTGAATCGGTTTCTTTCCTATTCAACTCGGTACCTCTCTAGATCGTGATGGCTGTGAATGTTGGCCCAGTTCATATGATGAGGCAAGTAGGGTACGTGGATTATATTACGATTTCTCTTAAGCTGTGGCTTTCAAGGTGTACAGTTGTATTTAGTTCACTAATTTATTGTATTAATTGCCAGCATTTTATTCTTGGGGTACTTGGTTAGTTCATATAGGCATGTGGTAAATTACTGGGTACTAATAATTCATCATTAACCTCCCCATCTGCTACTAACCATTAACTACCTTTCCCTTTTTTCACCATTTATTGGAAAGTACTATTTTACCTCGTGTAGATCAGCATGACAGTAGTCTTGTAGATGGAGGTTATATTGTCACAAGCTACTTTTGTACCTCTGGTATTTATAACCATTTTTGTCTTTCTGGCTTAATGATAATTTAGTTTTTTAATTACTTTAGTATGCAAACTGGATATGCAGTCATTGTAATTTTGAACATATACAGAATAACTGAGTATCTGAAGCAGGGTGAGGAAAAGATCAAAGTGCAAAGAATGGTTGGAAGTGAATCAGCTAAAATGGCATGATTTAATGCTGTACTAAGGCAGGAGTTTCCAAAGAAAGGGATGAAAGAATGGGATTACTGATTATTAGTGTATTAGAGAGGTGGACGAAAGAATGGGATTACTGGTTATTAGTGTTGTATTAGAGAGGTGGACAGAATAGTGGTGAAAGTAAGTCTTGTGCAGCAAGACTGTGGGAGGAGCAAGATAAGAAGAGAAGTTGGCTTGAAAATAGTGGTATAAGATAGGAGATGCAATATTGTGGCAACGAGTAAGAGGTTGAGGATAGTTGTTTAGAGGAGAGGAGTTAAGACAAAAACTTTTGTTTCCACCCTGTCTACAAGAGTGGTATGAGTGGAATCCTCACTTAGCTAAATACTTAACTAAATGCACCATTAATTTAACTTCATGCATAATTTTTGTCACTTCAAAGTTCAATGTTAAATTATGATTTGTATCCTTAGTTGTTCAGCTTTTATAAAGAGAATGGTTGGTTGGTCGGTCTGTCAGGTGTGCCAGACAAATGCTAGCTGCTAATTTGCTTCCTCCCATCCTCTCATCATGCCCAAAATGATGCTTGTAGAAGCAAGGATTAAAGGAAGGAGGTTTTTTACATTATAAAAGGCTGGCCATGATCTCCCCTCAATTTCCACTCAATGGTTGAGGACAGTGTTTCAAGGATGTTGGTGAGGCTGCTGTTCTTGACCCACTTCCCATATCTGGTAGGCTTTATAAGGTCTTTTCTTTGTTTCCTGTGCTGTAATCTGTGGTTCTTCAGCAACCTTCCTAGAGATAAATGCATGGATCTTCAGAGTGGTCTTATGAGGCCTGCCAGATTTGGGAAGTGGGCCGAGCACAACAGCCTCAGCATCTCCCTTGAAACAATTGTGTTGTCCTCAGCTTAACTTCTGTTTTGAGTGGAAATAGGGGGGAGAGCATGGCCAGCCTTGTTTAGTGTAAACACCTCCTTCCTTTCTTCCTTGCTTGTAGTCATTTTGGGATGGGAGAAGCAAACTAGTAGCGGATGATCTTTGTCTGACACACCAGACAGACTGACCATCCTCTCCATAAAAGCTGAATAACTGAGGATACAAATCATAATATAACATTGTTGAATTTTGCAGTGACAAAAATTATGCACAAAGTGAAATTAATGTCACATTTTAAGTATTCCTCAAATTTAAGAGTTTAAGGGTCTTCTGTATATGGCAATTTAGCATGTAATTTTGCAATACATCTGACAGGCCTGATGGTAATGGGAGATTTACCTTGGTTGAGGCAGATATGAAATGAAGCAAAGCACCTACCTGTTGCACAGACCAGAGATGAGACAGTACTTAGCTGGAGTTAGAGCAGAATGTCTGGCTGGAGTAAGAGTAAACTCATCTACTGAGTGGTGAATTGCACAGGACAGTGGCTGGAGTGTAACTGTTTGAATGGAAGCAAGAATGTAATTGTCTGCAGTTGCTGCTTGAGTGTAACTAAACTGGCTGAGAGAGTGGGATTAGGAGCTCTTGCATTCCTTGAATGTGACAGACTTGACTCCTGGAGAACAAATTGAGAACAGGTTTGTTCCACTAGCCTGGATCCACTTGATTTAGATTCCTGTTGGTTCTTCCGCTCAAGAAGTTGGCTTGTTAGTTGAATTACAATGGTTACTTAACACAACAACACTACCTAACCCTGTTGGAACAATAGTTCCTACATGTAAATAAGCTCATTGAGTTCTTATTAGTTTTTGTTTGGAAAAATTTTACAAAAATTGTTTAATCATGAACTCGTGGAATGTTAACAAATTACGGCACTTGTCAAGCTCCCAGGTTTATTTTAAATGAATGGGGGACTTTCATTCAGATTTTTTAATTGCAGAGCCTTAAGAAGGCTATCTTCCTATTCAGGATAGATTCAAAAACTTTAGATAAGCAAGAGATTAAAGCTATAGGACCGTAGTTTGAGGGGTTAGAACGGTCACCCTTTTTAGGAACAGGCTGAATGTAGGCGAACTTCCAGCAGGAAGGAAAGGTACAAGTCGATAGACAAAGTTGGAAGAGTTTGGCCAGGCAAGGTGCAAGCACAGAAGCACAGTTTATGAGAACAATAGGAGGGACCCCATCAGGTCCATAAGCCTTTCGAGGGTTTAGGCCAGCAAGGGCATGGAAAACATCATTACGAAGAATTTTTATTGTAGACATGAAATAGTCAGAGGGAGGAGGAGAGGAGGACAAGCCCAGAATCGTCCAAGGTGGAGTTGTGAGCAAAAGTTTGAGAAGAGAGTTCAGCTTTAGAGACAGAAGAGATGGCAGTGGTGCCATCAGGATGAAATAAAGGAGGGAAAGATGAAGAAGTGAAGTTATTTGAGATGTTTTTGGCTAGATGCCAGAAGTCACGAGGAGAGTTTGAGTTTGAAAGATTTTGACATTTCCTATTTATGAAAGAGTGTTTGGCAAGTTGAAGAACAGACTTGGCATGATTCCGGCAGAGATATAAAGTGCATGAGATTCAGGAGATGGAAGGCTGAAGTACCTTTGTGGGCAACCTCTCTATCATGTATAGCATGAGAACAGGCTGAGTTAAACCAAGGTTTAGAAGGTTTAGGTTGAGAAAAGAATGAGGAATGTACGCCTCCATGCCAGATACTAACACCTCTGTTATGCGTTCAGCACAAAGAGATGGGTCTCTGACACGGAAGCAATAATCATTCCAGGAAAATCAGCATAATACCTCCTCAGGTCCCCCAACTGGCAGAGGCAAAACGCCAGAGGCACCTTTGCTTTGGGGGATCCTGCGGAGGGATTGGAAAAATAGGACAAGATACAGAAATGAGATTGTGATCGGAGGAGCCCAACGGAGATGAAAGGGTGACAGCATAAGCAGAAGGGTTAGAGGTGAGGAAGAGATCAAGAATGTTGGGCGTGTCTCCAAGATGGTCAGGAATACGAGTAGGGTGTTGCACCAGTTGCTCTAGGTCATGGAGGATAGCAAAGTTGAAGGCTAGTTCACCAGGGTGGTCAGTGAAGGGAGAGGAGAGCCAAAGCTGGTGGTGAACATTGAAATCTTCAAGAATGGAAATCTCAGTGAAAGGGTAGAGGGACAGAATGTGCTCCATTTTAGAAGTTAAGTAGTCGAAGAAATTACTATAGTCAGAAGAGTTAGGGGAGAGATAAACAGCACAGATGAATTTAGTTTGAGAGTGGCTGTTAAGTTGTAGCCAGATGGTGGAAAATTCAGAAGACTCAAGAGCGTGGACACGAGAGCAAGTTAAGTCGATGCGTACATAGACGCAACATCCAGCTTTGGAATGAAAATGAGAATAGAGAAACACTTTTATCGTCAGCCTAAATTCTGTTTGAGTGGAAATAGAGGGAAGAGCATGACCAGCCTTGTAAAGTGTAAAAACACCAGCTTCATTTCATCCTCACTTCTCATTTTGGGCATACTGAGCAGATGAGAGGAAGCAATTTTGTGGTGGTTAGCCTTTGTCTGGCACATCAGACAGACAGACCATTCTCGTTTTTATATACAAAAGCTGAACAGCTACCGAAGTGACACACACTGTTGCCTGTTGCCTGTTCCCCAGAGTGTGCCTTCCTTGGAAGGTAATTGTGAGCCTTCTCCACTTTAGGTGCCTTGTTTCACACAGGAGACAATGCACACGATGCACAAGAGTTGGGCTGACTTTGGTTGCTATGGGTCTGTTCACACCGGGCATGATGCTAGGCAAGACATTCCCTGCGGTGGAGGCCGATGATTCTTGACATGGAGGAAAAGGAAGAGGCGTTATTAATGTTATCTTTGGTCTTGAATGATAAGAGGAAAAGGAATTGGGTATATCTAGCAAATATGGAACAACTAGAATGTAGTGAATATCATCATCTAATTTTAATACTTGAAATGGATGAGGAAAATTTTGATAGTATTTCAGACTGACGATGAGGAAAATTTTAATAGTATTTCAGACTGACTCTAGCTCAGTTTTCTGAAGTTCTATCTTTCAATGAACAAGATATTAAGAAGCAAGACACCAACTACAGGACATCGATCAGTTCACGGTGAGGGAGAGTTGAGAAGTCAGGTCAGTGTGGTCAAAAAAGGTATGCCTCTGGAGATGAAAGCACAAAAACAGGATACCAAGGGGCATGACCCATGGCCAGAAAAATTGCCTGCCTGGCAATCTTGGAATCAGTGCGAGCAGTGTGGGTGGCATCTGTCCCAAAGTTTCACATCCGGTGTGAACACTCCTATTGGAAATACACGAGACCTATTGGGAATACACTGAGATGATTTTAAGCCACGCAGCTTTGCACCTCATGTGTCGTCTCCAGTGTAAAACGGCCCTGAAAAAAAAAAAAAAAAAAAAAAAAAAAAAAACTGTATTAATGACTACATTTTCTATCATCAAGAAAGTTATCATTATTTGTATGTATTTACCCTAAGTTTTGTAGGTACAGTGGCCACAGATTAACTTTGTGTTTAATGGAAATGTAAGCAAATGAATAGTGAAGTCCTTTAGGAATATTGCTTAGTGAAGTCCCTTAGCAATATTGCTCTGTTGTTTTCATTTGTACACATCTGTCAGCAGCAAGTAGCAAACAGGATCAAGACTGTTGCCAGAGGAGAGAGCCAGGAGAAGCACCAGTAAGTAGCCAGGTTGATGTCTGATGGAAAGTTAACTAGTGGCCTGCTATGCCTTTGCTTATGTTGCTTGAGGTAATGTCTTTCTATCTGTGAATAGTGGACAAACCCAGACATTTCCTTGTAAAGCAGATATAAATGACTACAGTAAAGAGAAGACCATGTGAAAGAGCATAAAAATTAGGAGTTTAAAAAAGTCTGGATTAGATGTGCTGATTTTTTTTATGTTGAGCTGTCATGTGAAAGGAAAGAAAGCATTGACTGACTGGTGTTAGCTGAAGTTCAACAGTATGAAGCTTACACTAATTTAAGCCACTATCAGTCCTTTTTTTTTTCCTGTATCTGAGGGTTTTTTTGCTTTTCTTTCCTTGCAAGTGATTGCCAGAGGTCAGAAAAATAGAATATCTAATTCAGACTGATACTTTTATTTTTATGTTCTTAATTTCTTCTCCATACAAGGTGAGGACACTTGAGTCTGTTTTGCAAGTACAATGTTGGGCTTATCCATTGTTCAGATATAGAAAAAAAAAAGCAAAGCCTTGGCAACTCATCAGACCAGAATAAACATACAATTCCTCTTCACGACATAATAACTGGCTAATGACACCTCTCCTGGCTCTCCACATCCTGCATGAACCAGTCTTCACCCTGCACTACAGTACCATGCTGCTGCTGGTGCCAGATGCATAACAGTGAAAATAACAAGAAATTTCTTGGAGAAATATTAGAACTCAATTTTTTATGTAGTTAAACTTGCAGGTAAATTGTGGCCACGTACAATCAAAGAGTTATGGAACTATACACACACACACACACTTGTGGCCTTGCTGTCCCAGTGTGTGGGTGGTGTGTGGTGTGGTCTCAGTCCTACCAGAAGATTGGTCAGTATGAGCTCTGAGCTCTTTCCATAGGGGGAAAGGCTGGCTGGATGATGAGCAAGTGTCTGTGGAAACACATTGAGATGGATGGAAAATTATTTGAGGGGGAAAGAAATAAGGATGGTAGTCAAATATATGAAGTCCAATGGAAAATTATTTGAGGGGGAAAGAAATAAGGATGGTAGTCAAATATATGAAGTCCAAGTGGAGAGGAGTAGAAAGCGGAGTGCCACAGGGGTCAGTATTGGCGCTACTTTTTCTCATTTATATAAATGAAATGCCAGAGGGAGTGAACAGCTACATAAATCTGTTTGTGGACGATGCAAAACTGTGCAGAGTTATAAAGCAAAATGAGGATTGTGAAATACTGCAAGAAGACCTAAATAAGATCTGGGAATGGAGTAAAAAGTGGGAGATGGAATTCAGTGTGGACAAAAGCCATGTCATGGAAATGGGAAAGAGTGAAAGACGACCAGTGAGAATGTATAAGATGGGAGATGGAGTAGAACTGGAGAAAGTTAAAAAGGAAAAGGATTTGGGAGTGACGATGGAAGAAAATAATCAACCGGCAAGCCATATTGATAGAATTTTCAGAGACATACAATTTGCTAAGGAATATTGGAATAGCATTTCACTACATGGACAAAGAAATGATGAAGAAACTGATAAGTACTATAATAAGACCCAGATTTGAATATGCAGGAATAGTGTGGACCCCTCACAAAAAGAAACTCAAGGAAGCTGGAGAGAGTACAAAAAATGGCTACAAGAATGGTCCCAGAACTTGAAGGGATGACATATGAGGAGAGACTAAAGGCTATGGATCTTCCAACATTGGAGCAGAGAAGGGAGAGAGGGGATCTCATACAAGTTTATAAATTGATAAATGGAATGAACCAAGTGGACAATGAGTATCTGATCCTGAGAGAAGAATATGCCAGTCGAAGCACAAGATCGCATAGTAAGAAGCTGAGGAAGGGAAGATGTGTAAGAGATATTAAAAGTATAGTTTCCATAAAGATGTGTTGAGACGTGGAACAGTTTGAATGAAGAAGTAGTGTCTGCAACGAGTGTGCATACTTTTAAAGTAAGATTGGATAAGTGTAGATATGGAGATGGAGCCACACGGGCATAAAGCCCAGGCTCTGTAAAACTACAACTAGGTAAATACACACACACACACACACACTAACACTACCTGAGAGAAGAATATGCCAGTCGAAGCACAAGATCACATAGTAAGAAGCTGAGGAAGGGAAGATGTGTAAGAGATATTAAAAAGTATAGTTTCCCGCAAAGATGTGTTGAGACGTGGAACAGTTTGAATGAAGAAGTAGTGTCTGCAACGAGTGTGCATACTTTTAAAGTAAGATTGGATAAGTGTAGATATGGAGATGGGGCCACACGAGCATAAAGCCCAGGCCCTGTAAAACTACAACTAGGTAAAATACACACACACACACACACACACACACACACACACACACACACACACACACACACACACACACACACACACACACCATATTTAAGTTCCACTGCCATTTTCATCAATGTAGTAGTTGCTTTTTGTGGGAGTGCTTCTGCCATGCTTTGTAAGCTTCCTGTTGAGTACTACCTGCAATTTGCGTTATATTTCTTCCACAGTGTGAAAACAGCTTCCCTTCAGCTTTAAGAAGTGAAAGAGGTTCTCTTCAGCTTTAAATTCATATTGGGAAAAGAGAAGAGTGAGAGAGGCAAATCCAATGAGTAAAGTGGATGGGGGAGCAATTGTGTTGGTGTGGGTGTTTCATTGTGCTGGATAACCTGATTGCCATCACACCACTGTTTAGCTCAGATGTGCCAAATATGTATCCCAAGATGCCTTAGAATGTCATGGCAGAACTCTGTGTTGACAGAATCAGTAGAGAGTTCTGCTGTGACATTTTGGTGCATTTCAGGAAGAAATATTTAGTGCAAACGAGCTATGTGGCATGATGGCAGCCTGGTGATTCATCTTGACGATGTATCCATTTACAGTGCCTTGGAAGTGTCCAAGTCTTTGCATTGCACCAACTTGGTCATCACTCGTTCCTCTCACTTGCCAAATTTGGCTCCTAATGATCTCTCCCTTTGCTACCCAAGTTAAATCTCAAGCCAAATGGGTGCTGTTGTGAAAACCCAACAGAAAACATGAAAAAAAATAAAATAGCTGAACAATGCTACAAGAGAACACACTTCAAGGGCATGCAGTTTGGAGATAAAAATCTCCCAGAACCACCAAACTGATGTTGAAATCACAGGATAAAAAGATAAGGAGTGAAAAAAAATAGCTGCCATGAGTACTAGAATAAAGACAAAAGATTAAGCATACTGGTCGAGTATAGCATGGATTTTACTAATGAGCAGTTCCACATTATAAATTTTTTAAGACCACTGTTAGTACCAATGGAGGTAAGTGATACCATTTGTTACTTGAAGATATACCTGCTAACCTGCATCCCCTTCCCTAACTTTACAAGTATGTACAAGTAAAGTGTTACTTTTGCATCTAATGTGTCCAATGCATTTCTATCTTCAGTAAAGTACAATACAATATGCACAAGGAAATAATACCCAGCATGGTCACCTCATATATTTATAATTTGTCCTCCCCATCGTGACTCCCAACTACACAGAGAGAGAGACACACACACACACACACACACACACACACGGTAGCTCAGTGGTTAGAGCGCTGGCTTCACAAGCCAGAGGACCAGGGTTCGATTCCCCGGCCGGGTGGAGATATTTGGGTGGGTCTCCTTTCATGTTTAGCCCCTGTTCACCTAGCAGTAAGTAGGTACGGGATGTAAATCGAGGAGTTGTGACCTTGTTGTCCTGGTGTGTGGTGTGTGCCTAGTCTCAGGCCTATCCGAAGATCGGAAATAATGAGCTCTGAGCTCGTTCCGTAGGGTAACGTTTGGCTGTCTCGTCAGAGACTGCAGCAGATCAAATGGTGAAACACACACACGTAGTGTAGTGGTTAGCACGCTCGACTCACAATCGAGAAGGCCGAGTTTGAGTATTCCTGGGAAGTGGCGAGGCAAATGGGCAAGCCTCTTAATGTGTGGCCCCTGTTCACCTAGCAGTAAATAGGTATGGGATATATAACTCGAGGGGTTGTGGCCTCGCTTTCCTGGTGTGTGGAGTGTGTTGTGGTCTCAGTCCTACCTGAAGATCGGTCTATGAGCTCTGAGCTCGCTCCGTAATGGGGAAGACTGGCTGGGTGACCAGCAGGCGACCAAGGTGAATTACACACACACACACACACACACACACACACACACACACACACACACACACACACACACACACACACACACACACACACGGTCCGGTAGCTCAGTGGTTAGAGCGCTGGCTTCACAAGCCAGAGGACCAGGGTTCGATTCCCCGGCCGGGTGGAGATATTTAGGTGTGTCTCCTTTCACGTGTAGCCCCTGTTCACCTAGCAGTGAGTAGGTACGGGATGTATATCAAGGAATTGTACGAAGATTGGAAACAATGAGCTCTGAGCTCGTTCCGTAGGGTAACGTCTGGCTGTCTCGTCAGAGACTGCAGCAGATCAAACAGTGAATTACACACACACACACACACACACACACACACACACACACACACACACACACACACACAGGAAAATCTGAACCCCAAAAAGCATATAAGCAAGATATTTGGATTATCATATAAAATGGTGATTAATTTAAGAGTGGCATTTCAATTCATGGACAAAGATATGATGAAAAAATCATCACAAGCATCCAAAGCTGAAATATGCAGCTGTGGTGTGGTCTCCGAGCTCTAAAAATATATAAGAAGATTACAACAGATACAGAGGATTACTACAAAAATGGTGTCGGAACTAAAGGACCTAACATATAAAGAACAGCTGAAGAAAATGGGACTACCAACCTTACAAGATAGAAGAGAATGAGGAGACCTAATAACAATGTACAAGATAGTCAATGGCACTGAAAAGAGATAAAAGGAAGACCTAATACTGGTGACAGAAGAAGATAGAAGGACAAGAGGTCATATAAAGAAGATCAGGATGAGGCAGTGTGAAGGATATTGAAAAATAGTTTTCCACACATAACAGTGGAGAAGTGGAATGCACATATGTGCATAACTTAAGGAAAAATTGGATAAATGGAGACAGGACACTATGAGCCCCGCTCAAACCCTATACAATACAACTAGGTAAATACACACACACACACACAAAATCATATGAGACGAATCATACAAAGAAGACCGATTAAATTACAGAAAGGCTGATATTGAGAACCTCAAACCTCAAGAGTTATTTTAAAAACGTAAACTGGGAGGAGATGGAATACTCAAGAGATGGTGCAAGAGAAGTATAACTTATTTGTGGAAATATACAAAACAGGAGTCAGGGAATATGTCCCAAAATATAGACCTAAAGAAGAAGGAAAGAAAGATTGGTTTAATGCAAGGTGTGCTAGGGCAAAGGAGAAAAGAGATGGAGCATGGAAAAGGTGAAGAAATCCAGAAAATAAGGAAAACTTCAAAACAGCAAGAAATGAATATGCTAAGGTGAGAAAGGAAGAAAAAACGAACTATGAAAAGTTTTCGGACATTGTCGAAAATTGTAAGGAACAACCGAAATTGTTCTACAGATTCATAAATGAAAAAATAAGGCAAAAAGAAACAATAGAAAGGTTAAAAGGAGAGAGAACGGGATGGTGGAAGACCCAAAAAGTATGGCAGAACTGTTGAATAGTAAATTTCAGGAGGTCTTTACTAAGGAATCCAAATTTGAAAGACCACAGGGTAATAGAGAGACTGTCCATATGAAAGAGATTAAAGTAACCAAGCTTGAAATAAAAGAGTTGATGACAGAATTAGATGAGAAGGCAATGGGACCGGATGAAGTCTCAGGCAGAATATTAAAAGAATGTAGAGAAGAACTAGCAATTCCTATATACATCATCATAAAATGCTCAATAGAAAATGGAACAGTACCAGTAGAATGGAAAAGAGCTGAGGTGGTTCCCATATATAAGAGTGGAAGGAAGGAAGAACTTTTAAATTACAGACTGGTATCACTAACCAGTGTAATATGCAAGATGTGCGAAAGAATAATAAAGAAACAATGGATTGAGTTTCTTGAAGACAACAAATTACTATCAAATAGCCAATTTGGTTTTAGAAAAGGTCGGTTGTGAATAACAAATTTATAGAGTTTCTACTTTAGAATAGTTGATAAAGTACGAGAGAGGGATGGATTGACTGTATTTATTTAGATTTAAAAAAGGTGTTTGATAAAGTGCCACATGAAAAAAAACTACAACTAGGTAAATACACACACACACACACACACACACACACAGTGGGAATCTATAAGATGGGAGATAGAGTAGAACTAGAAAAAGTAAAAAAGGAAAAGGACTTGGGAGTGACAATGGAAGAAAATAATCAACCGGTAAGCCATATTGATAGAATTTTCAGAGAGACGTATAATTTGCTAATGAATATTGGAGTAGCATTTCACTATATGGACAAGGAAATGATGAAGAAATTGATAAGTACTAAAATAAGACCTAGATTGGAATATGCAGGAGTTGTGTGGACTCCCCAAAAAGAAACACATAAGAAAATTAGAGAGACTACAAAAAATGGCTACAAGAATGGTTCCAGAATTTAAAGGGATGACATATGAGGAGAGACTAAAGGCTATGGATCTACCAACCTTGGAGCAGAGAAGAGAGAGAGGGGATCTGATACAAGTTTATAAATTGATTAACGGAATGGATGAAGTGGATAATGAGAAACTGATCCTGAGAGAAGAATATGACTGTATGACTTTAGAAGCACAAGATCGCATAGTAAGAAACTAAGGAAGGGACGATGTCTGAGAGATGTTAAAAAATTTAGTTTCCCGCAAAGATGTGTTGTGACTTGGAACAGTTTGAGTGAGGAAGTGGTGTCAGCAAAGAGTGTACATAGTTTTAAAGAAAAATTGGATAAGTGTAGATATGGAGACGGGACCACACGAGCATAAAGCCCAGGCCCTGTAAAACTACAAGTAGGTAAATACAACTAGGTAAATACACACACACGCCCCGGTAGCTCAGTGGTTAGAGCGCTGGCTTCACAAGCCAGAGGACATTCGATTCCCGGCTGGGTGGAGATATTTGGGTGTGTCTCCTTTCACGTAGCCCTGTTCACCTAGCAGTGAGTAGGTACAGGATGTAAATCGAGGAGTTGTGACCTTGTTGTCCCGGTGTGTGGTGTGTGCCTGGTCTCAGGCCTATCCGAAGATCGGAAACAATGAGCTCTGAGCTTCGTTCCGTAGGGTAACGTCTGGCTGTCTCGTCAGAGACTGCAGCAGATCAAACAGTGAATTATACACGAGAGACGCTGTCAAGGAAGGACGCACTGGCGCCGTTCCAACAATCAGCTGATCTTCACTACATACCTGTTGTACAGTTTTTACAGTGGCCTGGGCAGGTGGTGTGGACTCATTTTTTTCATGCAATCAATTATTAAGGAATGATGAGTGAAAGAGAGATTCCATCAAAATACAGACATGAGATTAGAGGAGTGAAAGCTGATGATGACTATGCTGGTGAGGGAGAGTATTCGAAGGCTTCGATACGATGACTACTTCACTACTTAAGAGAGTGTTAAATATTAAATATAAACTAGATAAATTGATAAAGGAGAATATGGAAATGAAAGTGAATGAAGAACAGGATAAAGAGTTTATAAAACTGAGAGAAAGGATAAAAAAAGTGGAAGAAAACGAAGCTAGGCTAAGAGCGGAAAACGAAGAACTTAAAAAGGCTTTTGAAGTAGCTAACTACAAAAAGCAGATGGAAGAAGGACTCGGTAAAGCCGAGAAAGAAAAAGAGAAGCTGATTTTCCCTGGAATGATTATTGCTTCCGTGTCAGAGACCCATCTTTGTGCTGAACGCATAACAGAGGTGTTAGTATCTGGCATGGAGGCGTAAATTCCTCATTCTTTTTCTCAACCTAAACCTTCTAAACCTTGGTTTAACTCAGCCTGTTCTCGTGCTATACATGATAGAGAGGTTGCCCACAAAAGGTACTTGAGCCTTCCATCTCCTGAATCTCATGCACTTTATATCTCTGCCCGGAATCATGCCAAGTCTGTTCTTCAACTTGCCAAACACTCTTTCATAAATAGGAAATGTCAAAATCTTTCAAACTCAAACTCTCCTCGTGACTTCTGGCATCTAGCCAAAAACATCTCAAATAACTTCACTTCTTCATCTTTCCTCCTTTATTTCATCCTGATGGCACCACTGCCATCTCTTCTGTCTCTAAAGCTGAACTCTTTTCTCAAACCTTTGCTCACAACTCCACCTTGGACGATTCTGGGCTTGTCCTCCCTCTCCTCCTCCTCTGACTATTTCATGTCTACAATCAAAATTCTTCGTAATGATGTTTTCCATGCCCTTGCTGGCCTAAACCCTCGGAAGGCTTATGGACCTGATGGGGTCCCTCCTATTGTTCTCAAAAACTGTGCTTCTGTGCTTGCACCTTGCCTGGCCAAACTCTTCCAACTTTGTCTATCGACTTCTACCTTTCCTTCCTGCTGGAAGTTCGCCTACATTCAGCCTGTTCCTAAAAGGGTGACCGTTCTAACCCCTCAAACTACCGTCCTATAGCTTTAATCTCTTGCTTGTCTAAAGTTTTTGAATCTATCCTGAATAGGAAGATTCTCAAACATCTGTCACTTCACAATCTTCTGTCTGATCGCCAGTATGGCTTCCGTCAAGGTCGCTCTACTGGTGATCTTCTGGCTTTCCTTACTGAGTCTTGGTCATCCTCTTTTAGAGATTTCGGTGAAACTTTTGCTGTTGCGTTAGACATATCAAAAGCTTTTGATAGAGTCTGGCATAAAGCTTTGATTTCAAAACTGCCCTCCTACGGCTTCTATCCTTCTCTCTGCAACTTTATCTCAAGTTTCCTTTCCGACCGCTCTATTGCTGCTGTGGTAGACGGCTACTGTTCTTCTCCTAAACCTATTAATAGTGGTGTTCCTCAGGGTTCTGTCCTGTCACCCACTCTCTTTCTATTATTCATTAATGACCTTCTTAACCAAACTTCTTGCCCTATCCACTCCTACGCTGATGATACCACCCTACATCTTTCCACGTTCTTTCAGAGACGTCCAACCCTTCAGGAAATTAACAGATCACGCGGGGACGCCACGGAACGCCTGACTTCCGATCTTTCTAAGATTTCCGATTGGGGCAGAGAAAATCTAGTAGTTTTCAATGCCTCAAAAACTCAATTCCTCCATCTATCAACTCGACACAACCTTCCAGACAACTATCCCCTCTTCTTCAATGACACTCAACTGTCTCCCTCTTCCACAATGAATATCCTCGGTCTGTCCTTTGCTCATAATCTTAACTGGAAACTTCACATCTCATCTCTTGCTAAAACAGCTTCTATGAAGTTAGGTGTTCTGAGGCGTCTCCGACAGTTTTCTCGCCCCTCCAACTGCTTACTCTGTATAAGGGCCTTATCCGTCCCTGTATGGAGTACTCTTCGCATGTTTGGGGGTTCCAGTCACACAGCTTTGCTTGATAGGGTGGAATCAGCTCTTCGTCTCATCAACTCCCCTCCTCTGACTAACTGTCTTCAGTCTCTTTCTCACCGCCGAAATGTTGCATCCCTTTCTATATTTTATCGCTATTTTCATGGTAACTGTTCTACTGATCTTGCTAACTGCATGCCTCCCCTCCTCCTGCGGCCACGCTGCACAAGGCTTTCTTCTTCCTCTCATCCCTATTCTGTCCAACTCTCTAATGCAAGAGTTAACCAGTACGCTCAATCATTCATCCCTTTCACTGGTAAACTCTGGAACTCCCTCCCTGCATCTGTATTTCCGAATTCCTACAACTTGTCTTCTTTTAAGAGGAGGTATCGAGGCATTTGCTCCCCTAATTCTGGCTGACGGTTTTGGCACTTTTGAAGTCTTTGGAGAGCCAGCGCTCAAGTGGGCCTTTTTCTAACTTTCTTTTTTTTTGCCCTTGGGAAAAGAAGAGTGTAGTTGTATTTGGAATAAAAGAAAAAATATAAAATATAGACCAAAAAGAGAAAAAGAAGAAATGAAATCAGTCAAAGACCTACAGAAAAATCTAAACGACAAAGATAGGCAGAACTTGGAAGAGGAAGTAGAAGAAATAAACAGAATGGGACCATATCAAGAAGGAAAAACGAGACCAATTAAAATACTACTATAGTAAATCACAAGCAACAGAAGAAATATTATATAGAACAACAAAACTTAGAGAAACAGAAGGCTGCAAGGATATCTATATAAAGAAAAATAGAAATGAGGAAGAAAGGAAGAGATACAATGAACTGGCAGCAGCAGTAAGGAAAAAGAATAATGAAAGGTCAGAAGAGAGAAGAAGGCATTTTTGGAGAATTCTAGGAGACAGGATAAGGAAATGGTATATAAACGAGAAGGAAGAGAAAAAGTGGAACAAGTTTAACTAAAAATGATAAAGGCAAAAGACTAAAAATGATGTATACGAACATAGACGGGTTTTATCAAGTAAATTAGAATTAAGAGATTACATAAAGAAAGAAAATCCAGATATTGTATGCCTGGCTGAAACAAAACTAAATGAGGCAATCAAAATAGACTTGGATAATAGGTATAATGTATGGAGAAGAGACAGAGTGGGTAAAGGAGGAGGAGGAGTCATGATTATGTTAAGGAAGGAGATAGTGATAAACCAAGTGGAATGTGGGAAGGAAAAGCAGAAGTATTGTATATTAAGATGCATATTAATAAAAAGAGTTAACAATCATTGTAACATATGTGCCACCAAAACAAATTCATGGACCAATCAAGAATATAAAGACATGATAGATGACACAATAAGGAGTCTAACGAGAATCGTTAAAGAAAGGAGAAAAGTGATATTAGTAGGAGATTTCAACTGTAAAGAAGTGGACTGGGAAAATTATGAAAGTGGTATGGGGAAGAAGCCTGGGAGAAAGATTCTTGAACCTAATGATAGACAATATGATGGACCAGAGAGTAAAGGAATGCACAAGATTCAGAGGAAACGACGAGCGGCGAGATTGGACCTAGTTTTTACAAGGGTATAAAAATACAAATGAATGATGATATAAGTGCCCATTGGGAAAGAGTGACCATGCAATATTAGAAATAGATATAGAAGAGGAAAGGAAGATAGAGACGATTCATACAAAGGAGACCGATTAAATTACAGAAAGGCTGATATTGAGAATCTCAAGAACTATTTTAAAACGTAGACTGGGAGGAGATGGAAAACTCAGAGACAGGAGATGGAAAACTCAGAGACAATACAAATATAACTTATTTTTGGAAATATACAAAACAGGAGTCAGGAATATGTCCCAAAATATAGACCTAAAGAAGAAGGAAAGAAAGATTGGTTTAATGCAAGGTGTGCTAGGGCAAAGGAGAAAAGAGATGGAGCATGGAAAAGGTGGAGGAGAAATAGAAATCCAGCAAATAAGGAAAACTTCAAGGCAGCGAGAAATGAATATGTTAAGGTGAGGAAGGAAGAGGAAAAGAACTTGAAAAGGACATTGTCGAAAAATGTAAGGAGCAACCAAAATTGTTCTATAGATTCATAAATGGAAAAATTAGGCAAAAAGAAACAATAGAAAGGTTAAAAGGAGAGAACGGGATGGTGGAAGACCCAAAAGTATGGCAGAACTATTAAATAAAAATTCCAGGAGGTCTTTACTAAGGAATCCAAATTTGAGAGGCCACAGGGTAATAGAGAGACAATCTATATGAAAGAGATTAAAGTAACCAAGCTTGAAATAAAAGAGTTAATGAAGGAACTGGATGAAGAGAAGGCAATGGGACCAGATGAAGTCTCAGGCAGAATACTGAAAGAATGTAGGGAAGAACTAGCAAGTCCTATATACAACATCATAAAATGCTCAATAGAAAATGGAACAGTACCAGTAGAATGGAAAAGAGCTGAGGTGGTTCCCATATATAAGAGCGGAAGGAAGAACCTTTAAATTACAGACCGGTATCACTAACTAGTGTAATATGCAAGATGTGTGAAAGAATAATAAAGAAACAATGGATCGAGTTCCTTGAAGACAACAAATTAATATCAAATAGCCAATTTGGTTTTAGAAAAGACGGTCTTGTGTAACTAATTTATTGAGTTTCTATTCTAGAATAGTTGATAGAGTACAAGAGAGAGAGGGATGGGTTGACTGTATTTATTTGGATTTAAAAAAGGCGTTTGACAAAGTGCCACATGCAAGATTACTATGGAAGTTAGAGGAGAAGGGTGGCTTAAAAGGAAGCACATTGAGATGGATAGAAAATTATTTGAGGGGGAGAGAAATAAGGACGGTAGTTAAAGATATGAAGTCCAAGTGGAGAGCAGTAGAAAGCGGAGTGCCACAGGGGTCAGTATTGGCACCAATACTTTTCCTCATTTATATTAACGACATGCCAGAAGGAGTGAACAGCTACATAAATCTGTTTGCAGATGATACGAAACTGTGCAGAGTTATAAAGCAAAAGGAGGATTGTGAAATACTGCAAGAAGACCTAAATAAGATCTGGGAATGGAGTAAAAGTGGAAATGGAATTCAATGTGAACAAAAGCCATGTCATGGAAATGGGAAAGAGTGAAAGATGACCTGTGGGAATCTATAAGATGGGAGATGGAGTAGAACTGGAGAAAGTTAAAAAGGAAAAGGACTTAGGAGTGACGATGGAAGAAAACAATCAACCAGTAGTAAGCCATATTGATAGAATTTTTAGAAAAACATATAATTTGCTAAGGAATATTGGAGTGGCATTTCACTACATGGACAAAGAAATGATGAAGAAATTGATAAGTAGTATAATAAGACCCAGATTGGAATATGCAGAAGTAGTGTGGACCCCCCATAAAAAGAAACACATAAGGAAATTGGAGAGGCTACAAAAAATAGCTACAGGAATGGTTCCAGAATTTGAAGGGATGACATATGAGGAAAGACTAAAGGCTATGGATCTACCAACCCTGGAACAAAGAAGGGAGAGAGAAGACCTGAATAAGTTTATAAATGTTATGTAAATACAACTAGGTAAAATATACACACACACACACACAATGCCAATGAATAACTATACAGCATTTTCCAGCATCATTCTTCCTGGTCAAATGCTTTGACAAAGTAGGCATTTCAGAAGACAATCTGCAGAACAATATAATTTTTGAAATAAACTAAACAATTTTAGTTTTAAGTGCTGTAAAAAATTGACCACCTCACTTAACACAAAAATTTAGATAATTGTTCTTTTATACATGGGCAACATACACACATATATACCTAGCCATCTTCTTCCTCTACATGAAGGGTTCTCAACCTTTACTCATTTAAAACCACCTCCTGAACATCCAGTAATCTGACATTGAACAGAATGTTAATTTAGTGACTGACACTAACTCAATATGCAGTGGTACTGTAAAGGATATATTAGTTCAGCCTTTTAAGTAACTCTGGAAATCTTACAGAATGTTTGTTTAGTGACTACTGACACTACTAACTAAATATGCAAAGGATATTAGATCAGCTATCTAAGTACCTCTTGAAATCTTGTAAACCCTTTTTTTTTTAATGTCCTGGCCTATAGCACCTGTAGGGAACTTGAAGAGTATTGCAAGTGCTGTTAAGCTTCCACCCATTAGTGGTGCAGGCAGTTTTATTTAGTGGTACCCATGTAAGGGCTCATATCACCACCTAAGTGCATCTTTGGTGTAACCACCTAAATAAAACCTTGGTATCATGGTGACATGTAGATAACTTTAAACCACTCAACAAGTGGCAAAGTATCAAGGCAATAAATACATGATGGTATTCAAACCTATGTGTGGACGTCTGCCTGATCTCACGCTCACCACCTTATCCATTATGCCACCGCTAGGAATAACCTTTGACAAAATTTTCAAGTTTCATATTTATTTTTAGCAAAATACTAACTTTAAGGTGACGGTTCAGTATTGGAGGAGTCCTTTTCCATGTCCCTGGTGCTAATTCTACATAGACCTCGTGTCTAATGTTTTTTTTTGTTTCAGGAATTCCTGTTCTACCCAACGTTCATCTCACTTATTACTGCACAGTTGCGGTTTTCTACCATTATTTCCTTGTGTCTGCTTTTCTGAATTTTGTAATGGCATGCCTTCTTTCTTTGATTTGTACTCTGTCATTCTTTTCCTGTCCTCATTGGTAATGCAAGAGTTAACCAGCATCTCAACACTCCTCCTTTTCATTGGTAAACTTTGGAATTGCAGAAAAAAGGTTTAGTATAAGTGAGTAACTTAGATTAAAATGACTGATTACACAATGTGCCTTGGGGTAGTGAGTAACTTTATATAATAATGACTTGATTATACAATGTGCCTTGGGAATTTATATCTATATTATACAATGTGCCTTGGGAATTGATATCTATATTATACAATGTGCCTTGGGAATTTATATTTATAAAGACAATGTTGTATGTATTGCAGTATTCGATGTGCTTATGGGCATAGCTGTAAGGGTGCTGTTCAAATTTTGTTGGTATTTGACCCTGGTGGCAGATACTCGAGTAACTGTTCTTTAAAATTCACTAAAGTGACTAATGTATGACTCGCCTTCACACCATCCACACCCACTCACCACTCTGTAGTAAGTTGGGGAGTGTCCTCGCTTGCTACTTGTCAGGCCTAATATTTTAAATCCCACTCAACTTACTAACAATTTTTCAGAGCATAAACAGTTAGTGTCCTCTTTGAACAAGAGGATGGTGTGTGTGGTGTGGGCAAGTCTCAGGTGGTGATCATGAGTGATCAAGATCAAGACCATGGTAACACATTACCCTCTCAGACTATCCCTCTTCTATGAATGTTTAGCACTTGCTTATTAAAGACCTAAGTGTTTTCTTTTTGTCTAGTTTGTAGTTGTGATTATCCTAATTCTTAAGTGGATAGAAGGGTTAACATCTCAAATTCATACTTCATTTCACCCATTTAATAATATAACTTCTACCTTTCTGCAAAAAGAAGTGTTATTACTCCAGGGAATTATATATTGCTTGTCCCTTTTACAGTGCATTGATGTCTCGGCAACATTTGCTGAAGCCCTGAGGAGGACTCACAATGGGGAAAGCATCTCCTACCTTTCATGGAACGTGCCATACCACTGACCACCTCATGCCTTCAAAAGAAAGTTTTATATCAGCACCAACTTTGTGAATAACTATGTATTTACAGTTTGGTGGAAGGTTATACACACACACACACACACACACACACACTCTATCATATTTGTTTATCCAGCTGCTTTTTGAATGTGATATGCCATGTATTGTCCATTAAGATGCTTTACATATAAAATTGTGTATTGTTTGTGTGTGGGTTTGGATTATATATATATATATATATATATATATATATATATATATATATATATATATATATATATATATATATATAAATGGAATACTCTGTTGGTTAGATATTCAAATCTATAGAAATTTTGTAATGTGGAGAGTATTTAGTTTCAGGAATCATATATTTTACAGTGAATGAATGGCTGCATTTGTATACTGTAAGACAATGCTGATATTGATGCTGTCTTTGTGGCAGTGAAGCTGATATTGATGTTGTCTTTGTGGCAGCAAAGCTGAATCAGTCAGAAGGCAAGTATACCATTCACGGCTTTGCATAAATAGTACACTCTGAGGTGCTAAGTGTTATCATGGCAGTGTTATATAGCCATTCTATCTCAGTAGTAGGTGAATGTTTTAGATAATTTAACATTACTCAGCACTGAATAAAGACATCACTAATTCTGTTTGACGTTATTTGTTTATGAAAATTATATACGAGGCGGCTAATAATGTGAGAAGAGCTATGTTTCTTGATGCATCACTGTTTTCTTGACTTGTTATTTGTGACAAAGTGATGTCTTGTACATTATGTGATATTCAGTAACAAAAGACCTGCCTTTATGGTAAAAAGACTAGCTTTTGTATTTTGGAACCATTATACACACTGTGCTGCATGTCCTCCATTATGAGCATGTGAACGCACTCCTAACTTACTGTAAGTAAAATAAATATAATTTTTCAAATTACTGTTCCTTTATTACTTGTATAATAATTTAATGGAAAAAAAAAAAAAAAAAATTATTGGTCTTGATAAGTTAGGTGCTTGAAATATCCTTTTCATGACTGACATTATATAATGAGTTCAAAGAGCAACACTACACTTGTGGAACGAGCATTAACAGATACCAGCACTGTAGAATACAGTCATCCTAAGGGCTGTTTTTGGCAGGGCATGAAATGAAGATTTGCTCATGGTGTATAGCTGTTTGGTATGGAAATAAGTAGTGGACTTAACACAAAACTTATTAGTGATTTCCATACTGAAGTATATAGTAATGAAGATGAGGTCATCCTAAAGCAGCACTATTCTCATTAGAGGCTGAGTACTGCAATACAGTTCAGTGCAAATATTCCATAAAGTTTAAACAATGTAGAATGTAAAGACATACCTATTTTCCCTTAATTTAATTTTCAATCTAAAGCTAGATGTTGCGTCTGTGGTCTCGTGCCTCAGCTCTTGAATATTCCTTGTTACAACTCCAGTCACTCACACTAATTTATCTGTGCAATAATCCTTTCACCAATTTTCTCTGACTACAAGACTACATAACTTTCAAAATAAAGCACATTGTAATTCTCTCCTTTTGTGAAGATCTCCATTCTTGGAGACTTCAACGTTCACCACAAACTTTGGCCTTCATCTCCCGTCACAGACCATCATGGTGAATTAGTCCTCAACTTTGCTATCCTCCATGACCTAGAAGAGGAGTTCTCAACGTGGGGTTTGAAAAGTCCTAGAGGTTCACAAGAAAATTTCCAGAGGTACTTAAGATGACTGGTCTAATAATATCCTTTGTAGTATCATTGTATATTGAGTTTGTGCCAATCATTTAATTAACATTCTGTTTGATGTCAGATTACTGGGTCTTTGGGTAGATGGTCTTATAACTGAGGGGGACAGGTTCTTGATGACAAAAGACCATTTGCTAATTTTGTTTTCCTTTGGCCAGTGGCTCTTATATAAAAAAGAAAAAGAAAAAAAGGCTAGATGTTATGGGGCTACAAATGTCTTCAGATTTTTATATAGAATTAATTCTTCTTACCTATACATAACTCATTAAAATGAGAAGACTCAATTTGTAAGCCACCCAGCAATAAAGTTGCACTCAATTAGGTTACTTTATGCCACATAATTTTCACTGGAAGAGTTTCTGAATGCTTGGTAGAAAGACACAATAAATCTATTACAAAATGGCAGTATTTTTGCTTCAAAATACTACCAATAAATTCTTTTCTCAAAATTTTTAAATTAGGAGTGTGTCATCCACTGGCAAATTATAATATTTTAATAACCACTTATTTATCATATCTAAAACAAGATAAAATCCAATGAAAGGAAGAATTTTCCTTACCTTGTGAACATGGCGAGACACTGTGGAGAGAACTCTTGACCACAGGTGAGTAAGAAACACTTGGCAGTGCAGACTATGACCAGCCAATCACACTGTCTCCTCTTCTCTGTTCCCCACACACACAGCACCATCAGAGGCCTCTATCGTGACGGACCACGTGATCTCCATCAGCATGTCTTATGCACCACTGCTTTTTCCTATGGCCTCACTCATTCTGTCTGTGAATCATTCTAACAATGAATTGTTCTAATAACAATATTGTCTTGTTCATATATTGCTGACATCATCAAACAAATATGAAGAGGAAAAGGGATGAAGATAATGAAAAAGTTGAGAAATGAACAAACTGTGACACCACCAAAAATAATGGCTCAGTTCATGCTCTGGGACAACCACGCTGACCTCTACCACTGCCACCATGCCATGTCTGGTGTGACAGAGTGACTATATGCTGTCGGCAATCATGAAGACAGTATGATGTACCTGATGTTTGAAATATGTCACCCTGGATTTCTTCTGCTTTAGATTCAAGACAATGAATCTCAGTTAGTTACAGTCTGTCAATCATTCATAGTCTTTACTAAGCACCTAGAGTTGTTATTTCTCTATATCATTAACACTGATGATTTGAACTGTTTTTACAAATTATTATTATCGCATCAAGTTGGAGCACAGTAACAAGTGGAGTACCACAGAAATCAGTGCTGGCATCAGTAATGTTCCAAAATTAATGATATACAAGAGGGCTTGAGTAGCTGCAGATTGTGTGAAACTACTGAGTGTAATAAAGAGTAATGATGACTATGGAATTGCAAGGAGATATTAACAAGATCTGGGAGTGTGGCCAATAGTGGATATTAGAATTTAATGCCAAAAAGTGCCACGTGATGGAAATCAGTGGAAGTAATCGAAGACCTAGATGGGAATACAGAACGGGAGAAGAGATTCTAATGAAGAGAATGTTAGAGAAAGACCTGGGAGTGGTTATACACATCCTGCTCCCAGAAAGACGCATAATGGGTCCCATCACTCTTGGCCAGTTGGTGGCATCAACAGAGTATGCTTCTCACCCTCATCACATCATCCTGCTGCATAACTTCCATGTTCCATATCAATAATCCAATCACATCATCTCAATTTCCAATTTACAGTATCATTCTATCAGACTTATTATAATGCACCACTCACTCACCTGACCACCTCATCCTAGTGCCACCCCAGGGGGTGGTGCTGTGTTACATGCAGCAGCAGCAGACAACAGCAGCACCGCGCCGTCCTTTCTTTCTCTTCCGTCACCAACGCTTCACACTGGTTTCGTGTCTTGTGGAGCGCTTCGAGCAGTTGTATCCAATACACTAGTATTTCAAACCTGTTTCCTGGTATTTTCGTCCTGAAAACATATTTTCATATATATATATATATATATATATATATATATATATATATATATATATATATATATATATATATATATATATATATATATATATATATATATATATATATATATATATATATATATATATATATATATATATATATATATATATATATATATATATATATATATATATATATATATATATATATATATATATATATATATATATATATATATATATATATATATATATATATATATATATATATATATATATATATATATATATATATATATATATATATATATATATATATATATATATATATATATATATATATATATATATATATATATATATATATATATATATATATATATATATATATATATATATATATATATATATATATATATATATATATATATATATATATATATATATATATATATATATATATATATATATATATATATATATATATATATATATATATATATATATATATATATATATATATATATATATATATATATATATATATATATATATATATATATATATATATATATATATATATATATATATATATATATATATATATATATATATATATATATATATATATATATATATATATATATATATATATATATATATATATATATATATATATATATATATATATATATATATATATATATATATATATATATATATATATATATATATATATATATATATATATATATATATATATATATATATATATATATATATATATATATATATATATATATATATATATATATATATATATATATATATATATATATATATATATATATATATATATATATATATATATATATATATATATATATATATATATATATATATATATATATATATATATATATATATATATATATATATGTATACATATACACATATACATATATATATATATATATATATATATATATATATATATATATATATATATATATATATATATATATATATATATATATATATATATATATATATATATATATATATATATATATATATATATATATATATATATATATATATATATATATATATATATATATATATATATATATATATATATATATATATATATATATATATATATATATATATATATATATATATATATATATATATATATATATATATATATATATATATATATATATATACATATATATATATACACACACTACATATATATATATATATATATATATATATATATATATATATATATATATATATATATATATATATATATATATATATATATATATATATATATATATATATATATATATATATATATATATATATATATATATATATATATATATATATATATATATATATATATATATATATATATATATATATATATATATATATATATATATATATATATATATATATATATATATATATATATATATATATATATATATATATATATATATATATATATATATATATATATATATATATATATATATATATATATATATATATATATATATATATATATATATATATATATATATATATATATATATCAAAAAATGTTTAATAAAATTGGGTGGAATAGCGCTCAATGAAAAACTCGATACCAAGGATTCTATTGTCTGTTCCTTGGTGTGCAAGGAAACTAAGACATTCTATTAGGCTCAAGAGCAGTTAAGAGTCGCTCTGCCGTCTGGCGTAGCGACAGCTGTTGGGCTTCTATTCTAGAGTTTTCTTGTTTGTAAAATTATAGCTTCAAAGCCGCAATATTGTTCAAGATACTAACTAATAGTGTACGTACATCACGCAGACAGGTGTGTGGGAGGGGAGAGGTGATTTACGCTTGGGTGTGCCATACTATTAACTTTTTTTTTTCTTTTTATAAAACACGATGATGACAATATTGAACTTTCTCTTTTGTCTCATGGTTTTGGGGACGGAGGTTAGTTTCACCAAATGAAATGCATGGATGACATACTGCATGAACATGATTAAAAAAACAAAGTTACTAAGCTTACTGGCTTGTCGGAATATGGGTATTGCGTGTTACAAAACACACTTATGGAATATAGTGCAACATATTTATACGTGCTTTTTGTTTGGTGATTCTCATTCACTGACAGGGAGAAAATAAACACCCAAGTTCTCATTGGTGAAGGTTCTTGCATTGAACTAGAAGACTATGCAAGTAAGCACCAAAACACGATGCCTTTCATCTTGAGGCTGCAAGTTACACTTGCGTTGGGAACTTGGGAGGGCACCGCTCAGTGACGCCAGAGAACTGAACCAACGTTGAAAAAATCGACAACCTAACTGCCAAATGGGAGACGCAGCGTTGTAGCGTTGTATGGAACGCCATAAATCACCCGACCATCGCAGTCATGACCGTATATAATGTAGGGTGTCCTACTACACCTTGTATCACCGTCATTTGATGCGGCAATTCACTATTTGCCAGCATCGTTATAGCAGTGACCACTTGTTCAAAATGAAACAGGCTTAAAGGTTATATGCATAAAACACGCGGGGCGTAGGGGTAGGAAGGGGGCCGGATTGATTGTGAGAACGGTCAGTTTGTGACGACGTTTTTAGTTGGTCTCATCAGGTCGATGTGTATTCAAGTCATCATCCTTACATGCAAGCAAGGACATTCGGGCAGCTACTCGCTCAAAACTAGTTCGATGGAGGAAGCAATATCTATGGCTCTATGCAGTCTCTGCGTCACTCAGTGTAATGCAAAATTCACACTTTTTATTTATTTATTTATTTTATTTTACTCTCCCTTAGCTACATTAATTACAGTAAATCAATGATTCGATTGGCACATTTGGAATGTAAAGAAATACCACAAGATCGAACACCCAGCTGTTTTGCGGGTGGCTTAGTAATAAAGTAATTCAAATTACATGTGTGCACGCATATGCACGCACGCACATGTATACATGCACACACGCACATGCACACACGCATACACACACACACACACACACACACACACACAGACCTATCCGAAGATCGGAAATAATGAGCTCTGAGCTCGTTCCGTAGGGTAACGTCTGGCTGTCTCGTCAGAGACTGCAGCAGATCAAACAGTGAAACACACACACACACACACACATACACACACATTTAAGTAAGTGCCCGCTGTTATCGCCACACCACATGACAACAAACACACTGCTTGTATGCATCTACGGAATGAGGGGAAAATTAGCAGTGTTTGTTATTTAATATTTTTTGATATAAGGGAAAGAAAACGTTAAAAAAGTCTAAAGAAGCACAGGTCTGGTCTCCGTGCAAGATGGTGTACAGAAAGTATTCTACTGGTGTCATATCTCGGTAAGGACAACAGCTCTGGTATCCTCAGTCCTTGTTAAAGTTTCCTACGTTTTCCTGACTCAGCGTCGGAAAAGCGCTTCCCCGACGTGTGTGGTGTTTGTTGTTGCATGACCACCGACCGATTACTTTATGTAATACCAGGAATTCAAGATAATCCGAAATTGAAATAATACATATGACAATTACCAAGATTACAAATATCAGAAGTCCTGTGATTATCTTGAACGTCAGCGTTGACTCGGCCACCTGAGGCGAACTGCTCTGGCGGTTTCGGGTTTCTCGCATCGAACGCTGTTGCTGTTCATGTTCCTGTTCCTTCGTTTCGAGCGTGCCACCGGTGCTATGTTCTGGTGGTACAGCACCCCTCGGCAACATTACAGGCGCGTTGTCAGAAGATGACACAGTGCGTGGTGAGGGGGCCCCGCTACTCTGGGTAACATCAGTGGGCGACGTCGTTTCGTTCTCAGAGCTGAACCTGAAAGGTTTGGACCAGTTTGTTCTGTCAATAGGTGGGCCGTAAATTTCCTCCACCAGTTTCTTGAGTCTATACGAGGTTAGTTCAATGGGAGGTAGCAACTTGAAAATCGGAGTAGGAGAAAGAAATTTAAAGTGGCTATCTGGGCGAGATAGTGGCGCCACGCCTGCGGAGGTGCGGGAAGTCTTCAGCTCTGCTTTCTCGAGCAGCTGTTGCAATAACTTCTTGTTGTGATCCTTGATTAGCAAGTTCGGTCCCATGCTTGGAGAATGAAAGTAAAAAAATAAAAAAAAGGAAAGGCAAAATAAAATAAAATGACAGGAATACTTGAAGGCATAAGGCATCGACAGGTGGCGGTACCCCTGCACTGCATGCTCCTCCCCTGCACTACGTATATAGCCTACTACTTCAGTCATCATTCTCTCTTCTCACAACTTTGGTAGACAATATTTACGTTGTCCATTTTGTTATACAGCACCATCAAAAATTGTAAAATTGCACTTTCAACTAATGACGGTGTTGAGATGATCACCGCTGGCTGCGTCCGTGTCACTGTCACTGTACAGTATTTACGTCCTACTCTGGAAGACGATATTTTGCTGCACACGCACACACACACACACACGCACACAGAGAGAGAGAGAGAGAGAGAGAGAGAGAGAGAGAGAGAGAGAGAGAGAGAGAGAGAGAGAGAGAGAGAGAGAGAGAGAGAGAGAGAGAGAGAGAGAGAGAGAGAGAGAGAGAGAGAGAGAGAGAGCATGGGTGATGTTACCGAAGTAAAAGAATTCCATCGGGACGCTGGTGACTTCCGGTCTTTTCTTTCACTGACTGATTCCTGCAGGCGTTACTTCCGCACGGTAGTGGAGCGCTGCCGGGTGCTGACGGCTGGCGCATAAAATTTGCAGGTTGTGCTGGTATTACATTTTCTTAGAACATTGAATATTCTCCTCTCTCTCTCTCTCTCTCTGCCGACGACCACACCATGTTGAACACTCTCTCTCTCTCTCTCTCTCTCTCTCTCTCTCTCTCTCTCATAAAGTCGCCAGCGCCACCAGCACGGTAAAAACTTCCCAACATTGGTGATGGCCGAATGATTGGGTACTATTTGTTCCATGCTCAATTTATTTCCAAACTTAAGCCATTTGCTCTCGGGAAGAAGTTATTCTCTAGCTGAATATTTTCCACTTCTCTTGCGTACCTAATTTTTCATGTTCGCCTCTTCCTTCATCCATCACTAATGACTAAAAGGTCTTAGACGTGGAAAGACTCCCTCCTCAAAGTTCCATAATTAATGCTCGATGGGAGAGCAAGAGAGGAGTGGAGTGGAGTGGAGTACCCATTCCCTCCATCACGAGTATGCAGATGACGCCACAACAGCCACTAAGAGACGAGGTGGTCTAGCTTTCATTAGCGGGATACATTATTCACGAGGTTATTCTATGCATTCACGGCACGACATTTCAAAGCATTCTATAATACATGGCTCAGATTAATTACCTATGAACGCGTTACGTAATCAACGCACCAATTTATTAAAGCATTGTAAAGTTTGGCAAATGTTATCCCAGTGTGAGTCGCTATTAGTGAGAGTGAACGGCTGGATTAAAACGCGACAGTTTATAGCAAGAACAGTGAAGGTTTGTCCCATTAGCAATAAACACTTTGTAATTACCAGCAGGTTTTCTTTCTTGACTTAATTTTATCATTAGCGTAATCATTCAAGTAGACGGCACACAAAGAGACAGGAGAGAACAATACTAGGGATTCAGAAGCAGCCACATGCAGAAGACAAAGTTCAAGAGAAGAAAACACAGGCAGAATAGATAACAGATGGATAATTGGATAAAGTGGAGAGACAGGAGAAAATTCATCGTGCAATGGGAGACAGACCGAAGCAGCAGACAAAGTTGAAGAGAAGTGGGCACGGGCAAGCGAACAGGCAACGCAGATGAATGAATGACTGGACACAAGGCATGGATACTAAGGAACAGCAGAAGAGTACACACTGAACTGAATGCAGTGTTCCGGGCTGTAGCGGCACGGACAGTTGATAAAGGTGAGAAGACAAAAGGCGAAAGAGACCTTATTTCTTGCAGTGAAGTAGAAAATAATAATCATTGATGACAAAATTGATCGAGTGGATTATCAAGAGTGTCAGTAGAAGAAGCATCACCAAGTAAACTTCCAAAAAGATCAGTGGAAGTTGTTTCAGTAACATCAACAATAATAACAGAAGTAGTCGCATCAGCAAGTTCAGTAGAAATAGCATCAACAATAGCATTAGTAGAAGTACGTACCTACTGTAGCAACACAAAGTACGCCCAGAGTTGCGTACCTGACAAGAGACGAAGCCCACCACTGTGTCCCAGCAACTTCCACCTTACCACGGGAGGTCGCGGTGTCGGGGATGCATGAGTGAGTGGCAGGGACTGTCTCGCACCACATATCCGTCACCGCCACGCAGGAATACCTCGGTTCTCTTCACGGCGTCCATAGTCCACCGTCACATTTCTTGTCCAGTGATCGAGTGACGCGAGCCACCCTGTCCTGCATCGCCATACAAAATCATGAGCAAAACACGTCAGAGACAAATACTTGGGTTAGTGAAAATTCAGAGTATATTTCAAAAGCATGTAAATGTGCATCATAAACTATCGTAAACATATTTGACCTTTAAAAAATTCTTGAAAATAAAACAAAAGTAAATAAAACACATGCAAGTTTAACAGTGCGTGTCTCCAGAAGCTGTGTGTGCATCATGAACTAAAAACAATTGACCTTTGAGTTATTCTGGAAATTCATATACAGCAAGAAAAAAATACTCCCACTTTTTACACTTCGCTGACCAGTGGTAACTCACTAGACTCCCTCGTTACAGGCCTAAAGACCTCCCAATATACGACTCTTACCATATACTTCTCTGTAATGGCGTCCTTCATAATAAGAATTTCTCTATTTTAAAATCCTTTTCATCATGGACACAGTATCTACCTCAAGCTTCCTCCCTCCCTCACTCACGCTATATCTTCTCGGCCGCTGTGTGCATTGTTGTTAGCTCGTCTTGCGATAGGGCGAACCATTCATCACGCCACATCATTCTGGCAGGCTACCCCTCACGCACCTATACTGGTCCTCAGCCTCAGCTTGGCGCACACCGCACAGCCACTCATTCCTCGTGTCCGTGTTACCAGGGACGTATTTCGCTTCTCTGTGGGTTTCCTTAAACAACACTTTCCATGGCATCTTATTTTCATCCCCCTAATTACGAACAACTCTCAGGCATTTCTTTTATCTCTTTAGCCACCTTCAAACATTGCACTGGCCAGACGTTGCTTAATACATTATTTTAATTCTTGTTTTTTCGTTTCTTGTCAATGCTTATGAAGATTGAATTCCTGTAAGGCTGTGAACTGTTATGTATCACAGTAAAAGGGTTGAATATTAAAAAAAACATACGAAACTTTCAAACTCTTCCTCTGAGCCTTGCGTTACTCACCCCGTCTCTCCTCGCTACTCTACAATCCCTCGCAATATCAACCACATCAACCACTTCCATTCTCGACGTGTATTGCTTGCACTCCCTGCGCCGCCACTGGTCTAGCCATGGCTCTGTATGCCTTTCCTTTTAGTTTCACTGCCGCGTTTACCCGTCGCACACAAATGTTTGCATTTTTAACCTCTATAGAAAGCTCCATCCCTCAATCTTTTCGGTAGAACTGGTGGTGGTGGTGGTGGTGGTGGTGGTGGCGGCGGCGGTGGTGATTCACTTTCATATATTTTCTATAACTTCAACTTAGCTATTAAGTTCCGTTGATCAGAAAGTTTTTGTTTTTTGTCTCTCTCCCAAGTTCTATTCTTTGTATTAACTTTCTTGTCACTCCTCCCGCCCTCTTCTCTCTCTCTCTCTCTCTCTCTTTCCATGGAATCATTAGTGCATTTGTCAGTTCATGTCTGCACGGTTTACTCTCCGCGACACCTGAACACTCTTAGGGATAGACAATTACTAATAATACCTTTTCTTTTCCGCTCAAGATCTTTATGAACAATCATTCCAAGCAGTTTCTGAAAAAAATGCCATAATTTGCAATACGAGAAGGCTCTTCAGGGCACGTGTTTCTTAATAATGTACGCTCTGAACCTCTCGCTGTCCCAGTATAGCGAAGAGATATCAAGAATGTGTCCCCCAATCGCTCAGTTTTAAGATTTTAGCAGAAGTGTTTTTTGCAGCATAGTGTAGTGTCCGCTACTGTCGTCCGTTACTGCTTTGTTTTTTATTTGTTTATTTTTGATGAATTTGAAGGTGTTTCAGAGGGGCGGGGGTGGCGGTGCATCTGGACACATCAAAAGTTTACAAGATTGATGCCACGGACTGCCTCCCTCAACCATTACTCTCGCACAGTGACACTCGCGGCCATTTGTTTAAACTTTTTCCCTTCATGTTGTTGTTGTTGTCCTCCTACGTACACTCCTCAACATAAATTAATTGGGGATAGGAGCTTTAAAGGTTTTGCACGCATGCACGCACACGCGGACACACACACACACACACACACACACACACACACACACACACACACGCCCGGTAGCTCAGTGGTTAGAGCGCTGGCTTCACAAACCAGAGGACCGGGGTTCGATTCCCCGGCCGGGTGGAGATATTTGGGTGTGTCTCCTTTCACGTGTAGCCCCTGTTCACCTAGCAGTGAGTAGGTACGGGATGTAAATCGAGGAGTTGTGACCTTGTTGTCCCGGTGTGTGGTGTGTGCTTGGTCTCAGACCTATCCGAAGATCGGAAATAATGAGCTCTGAGCTCGCTCCGTAGGATAACGTCTGGCTGTCTCGTCAGAGACTGCAGCAGATCATACAGTGAAACACACACACACACACACACACACACACACACACACACACACACACACACACACCGGCCCGGTAGCTCAGTGGTTAGAGCGCTGGCTTCACAAGCCAGATAACCGGGGTTCGATTCCCCGGCCGGGTGGAGATATTTGGGTGTGTCTCCTTTCATGTGTAGCCCCTGTTCACCTAGCAGTGAGTAGGTACGGGATGTAAATCGAGGAGTTGTGACCTTGTTGTCCCGGTGTGTGGTGTGTGCCTGGTCTCAGACCTATCCCAAGATCGGAAATAATGAGCTCTGAGCTCGTTCCGTAGGGTAACGTCTGGCTGTCTCGTCAGAGACTGCAGCAGATCAAACAGTGAATCAAACAGTGAATTACACACACACACACTCCCATCCGCGTACTTCATAACATACTGATTAATTATTGAAATATCCGATGGGTTTTACATACAAATCTCATGCAGTTGTATGAACCAGCAAATACGTTCAAATTAAAGCAGAAAACAATATGACACTACGCAAAAGGATAATACTAGATAACAGCATGTGGAAAATATACAACCTGGTGCATAGTTAACCCCTTCTGTACTGGGACGCTTTTTTACCGCGAGTTTTGGGTGTGGTTAGACGATTTTTTTTGAGATTAGGAAGGGTCTATGGAAGTCAAAAGATTAATGGCCAGAGTCTTCATAATTTTAATCTCCACATAAGTTTCTGAAGCTGTAGAAAATCACCAAATAAGAACCAGAATAAATATGGAAATGCGTCCTGGTACTGAAGGGGTTAACAGACATATGAGCGATGGAATATACAATCAAACTTACATTATTTATTGAAATAAATCTCATTGAGATTAACCTCACAACAGAGAGAGAGAGAGAGAGAGAGAGAGAGAGAGAGAGAGAGAGAGAGAGAGAGAGAGAGAGAGAGAGAGAGAGAGAGAGAGAGAGAGAGAGAGAGAGAGAGAGAGAGAGAGAGAGAGAGAGAGAGAGAGAGAGAGAGAGGGGGGGGGACAAATAGACAAATGGAGGGAGTATAGGAGCAAGTCATGGTACAGTGAGGCAGGCAGGCAGATAGGCAGGCATGGGGGTAGTACTATTGGTGTAAAGATGTGGCTTTGGAAGTGTAGATCAAGTGATAAGGAGCTTTGATGCCTGTATGTGTCACTCGCTTTGTGTGTGTTGATCCCGCCGATTAATTGGAGGATTGCGTTATGCAGGGACAGACCAAATCGCTTCCCGTGCAGCTGTGAACTGCCGAGGACAAAAAAAAAAAGTACCTACATGTTGCCTCGGTTCAGACTTGACGAGCGGGACTGGGTGGGTAATAAGAGGCAGCGCGGTGCTCTCTCGCAGCCCCTAAAAGTTTTAAGAGCTTGATCACAGTACACGGCAGTTCTTCAGCGGAGATGTAGCACTTCCCTCTTACCTGCATTGCCGTTTTAATTCGCTGATAACCCCTTCAGTAATGGAACTCATTTTTACCTTGAGTGTTGGGAGTGATCAGATGATTTTATTTACATTAAGATTCTATGGACGTCAGAAGATTAATGGCCAGTCTTACACTATTTTTAATCCCTACATAAGTTTCTGAAGCTGTATAGAATTGGAAAATAGTAAACAGAATGAATACGAAAAAGCATCCTGATAATGACGTCTCGCTCTTCTAAATTAATGATCAATGTATCATAAAAGTCGGGACGGGACAGAGACACAGCAATAGGGACCATGCAGAGCTGGATTCATCAGCCAAAACTCAGGATATTTGGATTCCTCAGCCAGGACCCAAACATTCAGATGAACAGTTCCCTTAGATTGTAACGCAACGTCACACACAGGAAGAGGTCACAAGTAGTCCACATGGAGACCCTTGTCAGTGGTTAACTCCTTCAGTAACGAGACGCTTTTTCACCATGAGTTTGGGTACTATAAGACGACTTTGTTTACTTTAGGAAGGATCTATGGAGGTCAAAAGATAGATAGTCAGAGCCTTCACAACTTTAATTCCCCCATAAGTTTAGGAAGGATCTATGGAGGTCAAAAGATAGATAGTCAGAGCCTTCACAACTTTAATTCCCCCATAAGTTTTTGAAGCTGTATAGAATCCCCAAATAGAGAGCAGAATGAATATGAAAACGTGTCATGGTAGTGAAGGGATAGGTTCACCTCATGACCGGCACCGCGAGTGTCTTCAAGCCTTACCCGTATCTCTGAACAGTTTACATGAAGTGTTTATCAAGAAAGAAGCTCATAAGTGTTGCTCTCCGTCATAAGCATATCAAGCTGTCGTCTCACAAGTTGTTGACTCCTTCAGTACCAGGAAGCGTTTTCATATTCATTCTGCTTATTATTTGGCGATTTTATATACCTTCAGAAACTTACGTGGGTATTAAAATAGTGAAGAGTCTGGTCATTTATCTTCTGACCTCCATAGACTCTTCCTAACGTAAATAAAATTATGTAATCATAACCAAAACTTATGGTAAAAATGCATCCCACTACTGAAAGAGTTAACGTCATTATTCAAACATTTTCTAAACTTCTCAAACAAATTCAACAAAATGCAGGATTCCAATATTGGTAACACCAAGAACAATTGAAATGTATCACCATAAAAATCCAGAGCCTGAATTGTACCCATAATGAAAATAGTTTAATGATGAAGGCTAAACAACAATAAGGCAAACTAACCAACTTACACTACTGTGCCTTCCCACCCATTCCCCCGCACTCTCTCCAGCTCCGCGGCCCCGTCACCTATTTTCCTTTTGTCTGGATGCGTGTTGTTTTAGGCCAACCTTATTTTGTGCGGGATGGGGCGGGGCGCGCGGACTGGGAGAGGAAAAGGAGGAAAGCTAAGTCTGAATAACAAAGGAGCACCAACAAAAGAGAAATATCCTTGAAAATAATAAGGTACAGTGGAAGAGAAGAGAGGGCAGAGGCATTCCTTCTGCCCCCAACCCTAACGGATATGCCGCCTCCTCCTCCTCCTCCTCCTGCTGCTGCCGCTAAAGTTATTACGTTTCTATTTGCACAGTTGGAGCTGCGCCAGAGGTTTGAGAAGCAAAGAGCGGCACGCCGGTGTGGTGCCGCTGCAAAGAGTGTGCACGACAAAGTTACGGGAACAATACCAAACCTTTCTTTTCTTTCTTTTACTTTAGAGGCGTTCATGTTGCTGCCACTCCCGTCAGTAGGTCACGGCTAGGAAGAGTACGAGGAGGAAGAGAGATGTTCCCGGTTTATTTAAGCATGGCAAGCAGAGAATGAGAACGGTAAGAACAATAGTTATCAATATGTTTTCTCTGAGAGATGTTAGAGTCAGTTAAGCAAGGAAGGCACGGATCAAGAGCGGTAAGAAAAGGTAATACCAACTTAGCTTTTCTGGTAGACGCTCCCGAATTAGTCCAGTATGGAAAGCAAGGATCAGCTGCGTTGAAAAGAAATATATATCAATATTTTATTTTTCTTTATTACACGTTCTCGATTCGGTTAGGTAAGGGAAGTAGGGATCAAAAGTCACAAAGAACGATATCAATCTAAAGTTTTTTTTTTATTAATATTCTTAAGTCAGCCAGGCAAGGTAAAAAAAAAAAAAAAAAAAAAAAAAGGGATCAGTAGCACCAAACAAGAACAATATCAATCTAATTTTCTATGATGAATGTATTAATGTCACTTTCTCATCTATACTTCAGAAATGAGACTATGAAAAAAAGATGTTCCAATTTGTTAAGATAAGAAAAGTAAGAGTCTGCTACGCACTGTTACGTTTCCATTCGTGAACTTATTAATGTGTGGCGAACACCTGAGGTAAAGTGTAGCAATAGCAATGTTGTGTAGCTGGAACTGGCAGAGTAAACAAATAGAAGCTTTGCACGTAAACACAGATATCCTAATTTTTGGCCGAGACATCCAGCTCTGCACACTCAACTTGTTTTTGGCTTCCACATTCTGCTACAAAACACTTCTGTTCTTACACGTCGAGGTCGCGTCAAGTCTAGGAAAGACAAGTGGGAGAAAGAGGAGATGCAAATGTCCCTCTTCATATTCTTGGTGGAAAAAACACTAATAATGTGATAAGAGTTGGTGGACAGATGGCGCTTGATTCTATTAACTTTTTTTTTTTTTTTTTTTTTCCCGAGAGATCTATTCTTGTGTAATTGTGCCCCGTGTGAAGACCATGCATGTAACTGAATGCATGGCGAGGGCCGCTGTCTCCAAGGTACCACAAATAAATCTCTACTTGTAATTAACCCTTTCAATACGGAAAGATATTTCTACCTTGATTTTTGGGTATGATTAGACGATTCTATTTGCATTAGGAAGGGTCTATGGAGGTCAAAGATGAATGGCCATTCTTTACTATTCTAATCCCAACATACGTATGTTTCTGAAGCTGTACAAAATCGCCAAGCAGTATCCAGGATGAATATAAAAACGCGTCCTGGTATTGAAGAGATTAACAACTCATTCAACGGTGGTATAAGTGTCGTACTTGGTCAAATAACACAACAATAATAACTATAGTAATAATATCAATAATAAAAACAATAACAATAAACACGCGTGGTCACTGCAAGATCATTACTGAAACTGAAAAAAAAACTGAATTTTTGGTGGTGTACGTGTTCTTGTTCACAAAGAAAATGTGCTTTTTGAACTTTTTAGATCATAGAGTTATTTTGCCATTAACCCCTTCAGCATTGGAACACATTTTTACTTCGAGATTTGTGTACGATTCGACGATTTTATTAACATTAGGAAGAGTGTATGGAAGTCAGGAGATTAATGGCCAGAGTCTTCACTATTTTAATCCCCACAAAAGTTCCTGAAGCACTGTATAAAATTACCAAATAGTAACCAGAATGAATATGGAAAAGCGTCAGGGTACTGAAAGGGATTAAAAAATATGAAAGAAATCTCTGCTGGTTAAAAAAAAAAAAAATATAGAACACAGGGAGACAATAGATTAATAATAAGGAAAGTAATTTGTCAAGATACAGGAAAGAGACAGAGCGAGAGAGCGAGAGAGAGAGGAAAAAAAAAGTTGGACACAGTCATTCACTCGAAGAAAATAATAAAAACGAAAAAAAGTAAATATCAGGGACAAATTACACTCCAATCAAGATCACAACAGCAATAAGAAGAAAGAAAAAGGCAGCATCATAACTTTTTGCTGCGGGCTATTGGAACCTTTTTGTGAGAGGGAAGATCCTTGTAATATCAAGACGTGTTTCTGTGCCGGCGGGAACGATGGTAGTGGTGTGTGTGTGTGTGTGTGTGTGTGTGTGTGTGTGTGTGTGTGTGTGTGTGTGTGTGTGTGTGTGTGTGTGTGTGTGTGTGTGTGTGTGTGTGTGTGTGTGTGTGTGTGTGTGTGTGTGTGTGTGTGTGTGTGTGTGTGTGTGTGTTATTAAGCAGCTCAGCAAATGTGTTTGTAATGGCAGGAGTCCATAACTGCATGTAAATTACTTAGAGAAAGAAAGCAAGAAAGCAAGAAAGCAAGGAAGGACGGACGGACGGAAGGAAGGACGGACGGACGGACAACAGAAAGAAAGAAAGAAAGAGAAAGAAAGAAAGAAAGAGAGAGAGAGAGAGAGAGAGAGAGAGAGAGAGAGAGAGAGAGAGAGAGAGAGAGAGAGAGAGAGAGAGAGAGAGAGAGAGAGAGAGAGAGAGAGAGAGAGAGAGAGAGAGAGAGAAGCTGGATAAAAGAAGTCAAATAAGGAACGTGGAACACAATTCTTGCAGCGGCGTGACCTGGCTGAATGATTAATTGGCAAGCAGGGGCGGTAAATTACTTATACCGTGTGACATGGACGGTGGACGCCTAGCCTCCCTCGCGTGTTGAGTGTGACTGGTCCAAGGCGCAAACAGAGGCGCTAGAATTCCAGTGCCTCTCTGGGTGCCCTGCTCAGTGCCTCGTTCACTGTCCACCTCAGTTCCTAATTTAGTGTCTCGCTAGTCTGTGTTTACTTAGCGTGCCTCTTCCTGCCTCACTCAATGCCTCGCTCAGTGTTCCGCTCAGTGCTCCGCGTCTCGCCCGCCCGCTGGTCGGTGCTAGAAAGCAAACAGATGCCTCCTATGTATTTAAAAGCCTGTGCTTCAATGTTCATCAAAATTGCTGGCTTTAAGTCAACTTCATCAATTCTGTTGACACTGTCATTACCAATTTTAATTTGAACGTCTGAAGCTAAAAAAAAAAAAAAAAAAAAAAAACGCGAGCTATAATGAAAGTTGCGGGCGTTTTTTTTTGTTTGTGCATTATTTATTAAACGTTTGACAGACGAGCCTATGAACGCGCTCAAAGCAGACCAAATAAAACCACCACCGCTACACACCACATTGCCAATGAGTCCACGAGGCCAACACAGACCTGTGGAACTGAATATGAACACTTCTACACGCAGAGGCACACACACACACACACACACACACACACACACACACACACACACACACAGGGGACATGGAGGGAGACAGAAAGAGATTCGTGCACGAGCATTGGTGTTGACACCATTCTGGCTCAAGGCCGAAGCATGAGTGAAATAAAGTTAACAAACGTGTCAAAGACGTACCTAGTCTGTATTCACGCCAGCTCTAAAAACGCGTCAGTTGCATTACTCTGAGCCGGGGCAGGAAGCGCGGTGAGGGACGCAGGTGTTAATTAATGATGTCCGGAGCACTCGGTAACCTTTCTGGGACCAGGCTGCGACGCGTCCCATCGCCGCCCGTCATCAGAGCCGGGTGTGGCGTGCGTTTCATTATAACTCTGTCACGAAGGGAGTTCCTAGACTTGCGGACAGGAAACCCTTTAAAGTTCTATCACGAGAAGTAATGAAAAAATCAGATTTCTATTTAACTGGAAAGAAAGAAAGAAAAAAAAGTAGTTCCATTAAACAACACATTATTCCCTGAGAAACCTTGTCGTGTAGGAAATTGTACCACTAATTGAGAACTTCGTGGTGGTGGTGGTGGTGGTGGTGGTGATAGTAGTAGTAGTGGTAGTGATAGTAGTGCTGGTGATGGTGGTGGTGGTGGATGCTTCTTACAGATTGTGGAGCGAAGGGAATAAGTTTCGTTGAGTGATCTATCACGAAGATCAATAACACTAAATAACAAACTATACAATGTGGCAGAAGGAAAAAAAAAAAAACTACTGGTAAATTCACTTTTAATTTCATCATCTGAAGGAGGTTGCGTCTTTACTGACCCAGGAAGTGACGAACCCACAAACTTGCAAGTCCCCGAGGAGGAGGAGGAGGAGGAGGAGGAGGAGGAGCTGAGGGAGCAGGATGACAGGACTACGAGGGAGAGGAGCAGGGAGGGCAGGGAGGGAAAGACCAAGAGAAGAGGGAGAGAACTGGTAAGTAGGGTGACGGAGCAGAATAACAGGACTACATGGGAGAGAAGCAGCGAGGGCAGGCAGTGGAGGTGCTCTCACTTTTCCATAGCAATTGAAGGGCACAAGTGTCCTCCCGTTAATTCAACACGATGGGTCTACTTAACTGACTCGGAAATGACACGGAGAGGAATTTCATGTTAATTCCTCCCCAAACAAAGGTAGATGTCCCTCGTTCACCCTCTTGTCTTTTTATTGGTCCATTCATTTATTCCATCTTTCTGGTGACTGTTCCCGAGCTTACCAGTGTAAAGGGGAACGCCGGGGAACTGTCCAAAAATTAAAAAGTGACACTCGAGATTCAGTACAGCCATACGTTACATTCTTCTCTCCCTTAATTCCTTCATTATAGGGACGCATTGTTACCTTGAGTTTTGGGTGTAATTAGACGATTTTACTGACATTGGGGAGGGTCTAAGGAGGTCAGAAGATTAATGGCCAGAGTCTTTATTATTTCAATCCCACCATAAGTTTTTGAAGAAGTATAAAATCACCAAATAATAAGCAGAATGAATATGAAAACGTGTCATGGTACTGAAGGGGTTAATAATGAGCGATTCTACTTTACGATTGCAATCCATCTATGTGAAGTCTTCCTGTTGTGTCAAGGAAGATGGGCAAGGGTGCAAATAAGAAAAAAAGACCAACACACACACACACACACACACACACACACACACACACACACACACACACACACACACACACACTTACACTTCGCCTCCTCCAAAATGTTACAAACAAGCTTAAAAAGAAGAAAAAAAGTTGCCTTATTTTCTGTAATTGAGGAGATGTCTGGATACTTCTCTCCTGAAACAGTTAAAGTCACAGAAAGGAAGAGAAAACAGAAAAGATGGGAACGGCGTTGCCCTTAACGTGGCACAAAGAAGAACGCCCTCTTTCATTCTAATATACCACTACTACTACTATGAGGAAGAGGAAGAGGAGGAGGAGGAGGAGGAGGAGGAGGAGGAGGAGGAGGAGGAGGAGGAGGAGGAGGAGGAGGAGGAGGAGGAGGATAAATAACCGGTGAAAAAATAATAGCTTCAGCGGAGGTTCCCGGAGAGCTATGAACAGAATGATTTTGACACTTGAGGAGCGGGAGGCAGACGAGCCACCCCAGACTTTCCTGTCGGCACAGTGTCAAGGCGCCCTGATCACTGTGGGCACCCGTGAAGGATTGACTATTGCTTGCATATTTGTCACTCGAGTTTCGTGGAGGTGACGCTACTGCTGCTGCTACTGTGTGTGTGTGTGTGTGTGTGTGTGTGTGTGTGTGTGTGTGTGTGTGTGTGTGTGTGTAACTTATCTTTTATTTCTTAACACGTTTTTTGTCTATTTTGTCTCAATTTCTACGAGTATAATGCAGTGATGTGCGTGATGGTGGCGGTGGTGGTGGTGGTGGCGGTAACGCGGGTTGGTATCGCTCCGTCACACTCCACCTAACCACCTCACGATAGCTGCTAGTTTATCTTTATATCCACGTCCCAGCCCGTCACACACCGCCCCGTCACCGCTACCCTAACAAAACACTGCCAATGTAATGCTGACTGTGCCATGGCGCTAAAGATGAGCAACAATGGCACAGACAGAATGATAATGAGCCTTTCGTGTGCAATCCCGCCACATCCCTATTCCCTAATACCGGTGTCTCGTCCCTCTCAGACTACCGCCGCCGCTGCCACTCGCCCCAGCAGCCTCCGCCCCTAATTGCCTCGCATCCAGCCTGCCGCCCCACACAACACCATCGCCGGTCAGCAATGCAACACCGGCAAAAAGTGGTGTTGATCGCTAATTGGTGTCTGACCCAAGGCGAGGCAGAGCGAGTGTTCATTTGCAGATTAACCTTTTTACTCCAGGGCCATTTAGGCAACATGCTATTTGCTTTTTTGTGGCGTTGTTTGTGCGCCGACGAGCAGCGGCCATAAATCTCGGTGAAGGAACGGCCGCTGTTTCAAGAGGAAAGAAATGTAATGGTTCATGTCGAGGATAAATTTGGCAGAGCTGCAGTGTTACCGAGCCTCGCGAGACGCCTTCTCTGTCATTGGCTGGCTGTGTCGTTACAAAGCCCGCCCTTGTATACTTATTCAATTAGAATGAGAGAAAATGACTCGTAAATGACCGTGTAATAACTATCGGTATCAATCCCACGAAAACAACTTGAGTACCAACTGAGAGTAGTAGTCACGGAGAAGCGAGGGAAGGAGTTGTGAACCTTCGATCCTCGCCAACAGGGATCCCTGCAGGTAAATCTTGTTTAGTCAAGGTAAAGTCAGGCTCATGAATCACAGGTGGCACATTGCACCGACCATTACACCAGCCATGCCACCACCACCGGCACCAACACCAGCCATGCCGCCACCGCCACCAACACTTAACCCACTCTGATCCGTCCAAACACGTCCATCACATCAGCCAAGCAAGCGCTGCCGCCGTCACTACTAGTACTACCACCTAACCAAGTCCCCCGACGTGGCTCCCCCTGCTCGCGCCACCCGACACCCCGAGCACCGCGCACTGATCGGTATCGACTTAGCGCGGTGCCCACTATTGTGCGAGCCTTAAATAAATAAGTGCTTTCTAGGTTAAGTTAGATCCATAGTTAGGTTAAGCATTTTTAGTTCATTGTGTTAATGTCCCCCCCCTGTACATTTTCAGTGTAATTTTTTACATTGCCAAACTAATAAACCACATATTATTATTATTATTATTATAATCTAATCTGTTCAACTACATGCCCACCATCCCAGCCAAACAAACCTGCGCCACAACCGCCGCCTTCACCAAGTTACAGGAGCCGTGTGTGTGTTGGGTAGGCACATTTTTTTCGATGGTCTCTCAACCCAGAAAAGGCCTTGTGAGTATCAGACGCCTTGTTAGGAACCACTACCAAGTGGAGACCCAGCAACTCAAAAGCCCCTTTCGGTGAATGTCACAGTACCACGGTGACAGTAAGTGACACGGAGAGTGGTGATCAATTAACGAGTCTGTGTTCACCATGATACTCCACCGGCACGTCATGAGTGGCTCACCTTCATTAATCACAGTAAGTAATAAAGACAAAAACCATCTTTTACTTTATCCTTTGCACCAAGACGTTTGTTCATCTATTTCCATATATATTAATTTTTCGCATAAAGGAGGTTAGTCAAGTGCAGATAAAAAATAAATGGAAAAAAACAAACAAACAAACAAACGTGAATATTGTTGCTCCCAAAAAGTGAGTATAAACGACTGCCATTGGGTCGTTCACAAATGCTTACTCAGAAAGGTGGCGTATATGGCAGCGCACCAGTTCTAATTCCATACCAATTAGATGCTTAGGTAATCTTTGTACACTCACCTGTCACCTTGGATTTGCAGGAGCCTCGCCAGCCTTCCTCTTCCGGTTCTTTGTTCAAAGTTATTCCACGAACAACTTACCGCAGACGTCTACTTTTCTGACTGCCGGTTTGCCCGCACTACTAGACATTCCTCCAGATGGCAAGAGTGTCGCGCAGGAGCACCAACCTATGAGAGAGGAAGACGTCATTAGGGAAAATACTGAGATAACGGACTGATGAGGCAGAGGTGAGAAATAAAGGCACGGTCACATAAACAATGGATAAGAGAAGTGGTTTAATATGAGAGTGAATAATGTGAGGAAACTGATCATATACACGTGCATGCAGAACTGAAGCGCCATCCTTCCTCGAATAGCTTCGTCAAAGATACGAAACTCCAACTGAACCACTCTCGCAGTGATGTTAACTTTTCTAGCCCACATTGTCGTACCGAACCACCAGAATTATCGTATTTTGCCTAATATTATCGTACATCCAAAGGAAAAATAATATACACACATCAGAACTGCATTATACACTGTATTGAACATTTCATTAATTTTCATTTATTTTCATATGCAAATGACATACTACACATACAAAGGTTACACAAAGGTGTGTGTGTGTGTATATATATATATATATATATATATATATATATATATATATATATATATATATATATATATATATATATATATATATATATATATATATAATGAAAACTATATTGATAAAAGCTTACGTACAGTGTCAATGTGCATGTATCTCCAAGGGGTCAACTTATCAGTCAATCGTCAGTCCATCACTCTCCGCAACACAACCTACACTGGAAAACCCTTATTATTTATTCCTTTATTTATTGTTGCCCATTAGTGCCACATAATGAGAATGTTTTGTTTTTTCATACCGTTATACGTCAAATAGAACATATGATAAGAGAAGGAAAACTCGCCCTTCACCATACTAACACTAAGAGTCACACTAATAAGATCATTTTGTCACTTGACACTGACTGTGACTGACAGCGTCTCTCTCTTTTTCCTTCCCTCCCCAGTCCCCAGCCCCTCTCTCTCTCTGAAATGTTGACATCGATATTTTTTTCTTTACACAATTATTACAGTACCTTATTACAAATATAAATATATAAATATAAAAATATATATATATATATATATATATATATATACTTGCCACTCAATTATCGTATATTGGTGTACGATTCTTACCTATGTATCGTACATCGTACAAACAGCCATATTATCGTACAAATACGATAATTGTCGTACAATTAACATCACTGCACTCTCGTTAGGGAAAGTGTAGGGAAGCGCGCTTGACCACCACGCTCACTCACTGATCGTGTGACAAAGTCTTTTCCTGCTCCTTCGTGCAAACCCTTTTCTGTCTTACGTCACCGTGTCTAAAAATAAATAAAAATAATAATAAAAAAAAAACTGCAACAGGCCGCGGAAAGGATGGATGGAGGCTGTTTCTCTGCGGACTGGTGCAGAGAGAGAGAGAGAGAAAAAAAAAAAAGTCAAGGTTTGAGGAAGTGAACGTGAAAGTTTTGTTGATGAATGTGGTTCATATTCCAGTGAAATACCTTGTGAGGATCGAAAAAGGAAAAGAATTCTGAAGTTTGTGGAAGGGAAGCAGTGGCACGTCGATGAGCCGCCAGCCCGTCAAGAGTTATGGACTGGTGGTGTTGGTGAAACTGGTGTGTGGAGAAGCACAGCAGCCTTACAGATGATGGATTCCTTCCACTGTGTTAAGTTTGCGTTGTCCGCCAACCACAACCCTTTTTAAGTCCTCTGAACTGACAACGATCTTATATTACACAGTTTGTTTCTTGGCGGATGAGAGAAATAAAGACTATGGGGCCACGCTAAGGATAACGACAAGACTATGTAACTGGACTACTGCCTGTGACTACATACATACTCTGCTGCATAACGCAGGTACGCCACACCATCTCTTCCTTCCTCTATCCATCGTGTACTTTTCATTAGTAGTCTTCTGTTACTCATGTCAATATTTTATCCAACATTTTTATCAACATGTAATAGACCAATTTACCTTTAATAAAAGAAGGAAAAGTAAAGAAAGCCACAGCAGAGATTTCATGTTCTTGCCTTGTTGTGTGCTGCATCACAAAGACAGCGAGGCTCCAGCACGTCGTGGGAACAGAGGTGATATTTCCCGCCCCTCCCTTCCCTGGCTCGCCAGCTAGGCCCCAACCGGGCCCTGCGCCACGCGCGTCCCGCGGGTAGCCACTGACGCCTGGAATTGAAGTTGCTGGAGTCTAGACCAAACTTTTGCACGACTTGCATTAGAAGTTTAGGTTAAAAAGTATTAATGTAATATACGCGCTCCCGCCGCTGAATTATGATATACTTTAGGTTTTCCATTTCATATTGTAAACTTCAATAACTTTGTGCAATTAGATCTTTTATTCCCACTTATAACAATCTCTGGTTTTATGCTTGTTTAACAAGTTTTCTTATCCTGTCCAGCTTTTATTGCCATACTTCCAATTCACACTTTATTTTCCATGCATACTTACTGATAGAAGAGGCAGAACAGTATGTTGGCAGAAGAAAGATAGATATGGAAGCAGATGGAGGGAGAAGAGGCAGACCAAAGAAGAGATGGAAGGGATGCATAGATGATGATTTGAGAGCAAGTACGTGGAAAGGAGGCAGAAGACGAAGCCTTATGGAAAAAAAGGGACTGAAGGAGCATTATAATGGAGA
>NC_059296.1:31528424-31535924 GCF_017591435.1 Portunus trituberculatus | reverse complement strand
GAACTATATACAATGTTCAGGCTATGGCAAGACAGAGTTTAGGAACACGGCGATGAAAACACTACAGCACCCTCGAACTATTTCTGTTTCGGCCTCTAATTTTTTTTTTCTCATAAAGAAACAGAAGAAATATTGCTCTACTCATTCCTTGTGAAGAATTAACCTGTGCAGAAGCGAGGTGAAATGTGTGTTAAGGTTCTGTGCTGTATTTAAGTCTCTAGAAAGTAAAGATCTTGGTACGCGAGACAATTATGTTTTGTTCTATATCATGATGTTAGTCGTATAAACTCAAATAACAATAAAGAAATACCATGGTAGAATAAGAACAGAAAAATACTGGAAGGAGTAAAAGCATGATAAATCAATAGATACATCGTAATACAGTGTTTAGAGACAACTACTCTGTACCGCGAGACGATACTGACCTACTCCTGAATTAAACCAACTGTGAACACTGAAAATGGGACAGTTTGGGTCCTCTACTATTGACATTAATCAAAGTATTACGATTTATTCACAATAGTAATATATTATACTCAGACGGAACACGGGCCTGATGTGTTTGAGATGTGGCATTTTGTTATGGTACATTTCACACTATATAGCGACTGTTTAGGACCGAAAAACAATAGCTTCAAGTAGATATACGATAATGTTATCTATCAAATATTGATGCATTTCTTTTATAGTCCTCCTTACTTCTCGAAAAGGTGCACGAACTTAGAAAAGGTTGAAGAACACTAAACTATACCCTGAGAAAACAAATACAATAAAAGAGATAAGATAAAAATGACCAAACTCTCTATTATTACGGAGGCTAAGAATAATACCAAGACTAATTAAGTAATTCAGAGATAACGAAACGAACGACGATCACGAGAGCTTCCACGATAACAGTGTGTATGATAAGATGTGATTTCAGATTCCTTGATAGCGCTCCGAGTTTCCAAGATAAAACTGTCATTACAATTTCCTCGATAGCGATGCGAGTTTCCACGATTAAGATACCATTCCAGTTTCCATGAAAATAATGCGAGTTTCCACGATCAAGATACAATTCCAGTTTCCACCGTAACAATGCGGGTTTCCACGATGTCGATGCGGCTCCAGTTCTCACGAGGCGATTTCACTACACAATATTGAAGTCCACTTGCCTACACAGGTACTGGGACGAACCCTTTCACCCCGTAAGGGTCCAACTCAGACCCCTGGGTGCGAGTAGAGTGACACTGCCACCTTCCTGCGCCGCAATTGAAGTTCACTTGCCTATACCGGTACTGGGACGAACCCTTTCACCCCGTAAGGGTCCATCCGGACGTCCTTAGGTGCGAGGAGAGTGGCGCTGCCACCTCACTGCGACGCAATTGAAGTTCACTTGCCTACACAGGTACTAAGACGAACCCTTTCACCCCGTAAGAGTTCACCTCAGACCCTTGAGTGCGAGGAGAGTGACGCTGCCACCTTACTGCGCCTCACACGGGTAGCCATGAGCAATGACCTACCACACACCACTCCCCAAACACTGTCAGTGAGTCCTTTTCACCCCGTAAAGGACCACCGGTATTGTCAGTGCCTAGTGCGTGGCGCACAGCGTGTCCTCGTTCATGGCGAGTTGTTCAGCACGGTGTCATTATAAGCAGAGGTCCCGTACACACCCACTCACCACCAGACTCTATGCAAGGAGCCCTTATCACCCCTTAAAGGCCCCTCACGGCATCATCTGGTGGACGGTAGACACGGCAGACTGCTTAAGGCGACCCCTTGCCTAGTGTGAGGCGCTGCAAGTTGACGACAACCAGTGAGCTTGAAGCCGCAAAGGAAAATGAGTCCACTTTAACAATGGGATTCCACGACAGGTTGCGATTCCAGTGTCCACGGTAAAGATGTGTTTGTCGAGGATAACGATCCGTTTGTCTTGGCTAACGATGCGGCGATGGCGATGGCGAAACGATTCAAAGTATTTTTACCTACACAGGTACTGGGTCAACCCCAGTCCCGTGGTTATGAGAGCAGTGACGATGCAACCTTGCAATGCCTCACACAGGTCGCCATGAGCAATGACCCGCCACACACCACTCCCCAAACACTGTCATGAAGTGAGTCCTTTTTACCTAACCTATCCTAACCTAACCTAACCTAAAGGACTACTGTTACTGTCAGTGCCTGGCTCATGGCGCACAGCGTGCCCTCGTTCATGGCGAGTTGTTCAGCCCGGTGTCATTATAAGCAGGGGACCCGTACACACCACTCACCATCAGACTCTATGCAAGGAGCCCTTATCACCCCTTTAGGGCCCCTCACGGCACCATCTGGTGAGTGGTAGACATTGATCTCTTGCTTATGGCGACCCTTGCCTAGTGTGAGGCGCTGCAAGTGGACGACTAGTAGTGAAGCTTGAGGCCACCAAGGAAAAGAAGGACCTGCAGCCAGTTCCCTGCCTTGGGCCCCAGGCCGGACCCAACAGCCACCTCCTTCCCCCGTGCGGCGCCCAAGGCCGTCACGGCCCTCAACAACTTTAGGCCGAAAGTTCTCAATCGTCGTTTAAATTTTGATTCGAATATAAAATCGTCGATGGTAAATGAAAAATAGCTTTGGTCTGAAAGTGTGCAAGAGTTAGCTGATTAATGAAACAAGGTGAGGCAGCTTTCCTCCGGAGTATTTAGTGTACTTTGCATGTTGCTGCCGTGAATGTGTACGTGTTTGTAGATAACTGGATAGAAACAGTAGACCAATTGTAGTTGTGTAACTATTGGAGAACTTTTGAATATTAGTTAAGCTTCTGGATAGAGTGGATGAGTGCACACAGGTTTGCTTGTCTTATACATAAACTGCCACCTGTGGACATAATTTTTTTTTTCTATTTCATGCTCTTAGGAAAAAACAAACTTAGTTTCCTTTATTTCCCTGATCACAATGACGTAAATATCAATGTTTCAAATATAAGGAAATACTAGGAGAGGACCCAAACTCCCGTTGAAGTTGCCAGATTTAACAGATATCGTAATATTTCACAGAAAAGATGGTCAACTGCATGTCGTATATTTCTGGATAATCTTCTGTCACATAAGGAGATATCAAGATAAGTAAAGTATTTTTAAAACATGCATCTACGACAAAAATTGCTATAATAATAGAGTTAGCTTATAACTATGCATTGTTTTTTTTATATATCATCTAGCTCTATTCCTGGGATAAAAATGTGTTCTTCCTCAATTGATAACTCGAAATTAGTATGATATTTTCTTTTCTTCTAGGTTAATAAGTAAACTACAAGACACCATAAACATTTGAAGCCCAGTAAATGAGATTATTTTCATAGTCTGGTAATGAAATTGTCAAATGCCAACCAAACCGTTCTGCATAGACGTCTTCAGCGTCATAGAGACCTAATGATGTTAGCTCATGGACAGTGGCCATCCTGACAGCGCGAAATCACAAGGGGTTCATAAGATTATTTCCAGGGGTATTTAGATGGCTGCTAAAAAATCCTTTGCAGTACCGTTGTATATTGAGTTCCATGTTTCATGTGATAATACTGGGGTTAGGGTGGATGGTATTATAACTTAGGGGGTTCTTTAACGATAAAAAGGTTGAGAACCCCTGACTTGGAGTATGTCGCCCTTGTCATCCAGTATACCACTTAGAGTATGTCGCCCTTGTCATCCCGCATAACACTTAGAGTATGTCGCCCTTGTCATCCAGTATACCACTTAGAGTATGTCGCCCTTGTCATCCCGCATAACACTTAGAGTATGTCGCCCTTGTCATCCTGCATACCACTTAGAGTATGTCGCCCTTGTCATCCTGCATACCACTTAGAGTATGTCGCCCTTGTCATCCAGCATACCACTTAGAGTATGTCGCCCTTGTCATCCGGCATACCACTTAGAGTATGTCGCCCTTGTCATCCTGCATACCACTTAGAGTATGTCGCCCTTGTCATCCTGCATACCACTTAGAGTATGTCGCCCTTGTCATCTCGCATACCACTTAGAGTATGTCGCCCTTGTCATCCTGCATACCACTTAGAGTATGTCGCCCTTGTCATCTCGCATACCACTTAGAGTATGTCGCCCTTGTCATCCTGCATACCACTTAGAAGTCTTAGAGTATGTCGCCCTTGTCATCCAGCATACCACTTAGAGTATGTCGCCCTTGTCATCCCGCATACCACTTAGAGTATGTTGTCCTTGTCATCCCGTAGCAAATGTATATACAATCACAAGCAATATCGTCTATCAGTTTTAACTACAGCACCACACACACACACACACACACACACACACACACACACACACACACACACACACACACGAACACAAAAAAACATTGCGTTTATCAAACTGGCAACGTTTGAGAGCATTAAATATTAAATCACGTAGCGGCATTGTAATGGTTGTTCTGTCTTTCAAGCGCCACCGAGTGACTGTTTTAATCGCCTTTAATTGCTATTACCTTTCGTTTCCAACGTCCTCGTTTTCACGTAATTGCTGCACACTCTCGCGGAACACGAGGGGCGCACGAGGCACGCTAGTCGCCGCGCCCTGTGTTGCCATCGTCCATCGTTGAGTGGTGCGCCGCGATAAGCTGGCAGAGCACTCACATTTAATTACTTTGTTAACAGTCTCCTAGAAGCAAGCCTCCCTCGTTCCGGTCGGCAGCGCTGTTGTGTTCTTGTAGTTACTGTGTCCGCCTCACAGCCAGTCACCTTTCACGACCACCATTACACGCTCCTCTAGTCTCTTTTACACACTCATGCGTTACCTTTGCCGAAGTGCCGTATCACGTGACGCCGGCGATCATGTCCCTCAACCTTCTTCGATCAGTCATGCGGATGAAGTGTGATGGTTTACTGTACATGCCAGGTTGTTGCTCTTTATGATCCATTTTACTAACTAGTGGTTAAGTCTTTCCCTCTATCTTTCCTGTGATATCTAGCAGTTACGTATTTTCGAATGTGAACTTCAACATTTTTTTTCATGGTGTGAATGTTGTATCGCCATAACTCGGCATTTATGAACATGTGTTTTACTTGAATAGTAAAGACTTCCCTGTCCCTCACGGCGCCTTACACGTGTTACTTTTAGTATTTAAAAATGATTACCTATTACAGATTCAATAATGGGCATGAAACTTCTCAACTGCTGAAGAAAGAGGATCAACAATGAAAGAAAATAAAAGTGTAACAAAAAATTAACTGGCGTCGTCATTCAGTGTTGAGGCGAGCAATTCAGAGAACACAGGCTGGAGGGACGCGCTGTCATAAGCCAGGATTTTCTGGGATGCAGGTGACGTATCCAAGGGAGAAGCGGTTATAACTTGAGTGAATGTCTTTTTGTCCACCAGTCGCTTCCTTACTTGAGACATGAACAGCCCAGGCAGAGGCGAAACTTTTGTCCCTCCTTCTCTTTATTAATTTTCTCCGTTGTTCTCTCTCTGCCTTTTATCTACGTGGCTGCGTTTCATAATCTCGCTCGTCTTGTATGTCATCAAGTTCTCCTTACTCGCACTGTGAACAGCCCAGCCAGAGGTGAAAGTTTGTCTCTGCTTATTTTTATTAATTTTCTCCGTTGTCCTCTCTGTATTTTGCCTGTTTGAATGCGTCTTAGGATCATATTCAGAAGGCTCTTGTTAAAGTGAGTGTTTAAGCGTGTTTTTACGATTTCTGTATTATTAACAGGAGAATCATTCTTGAGAACCTGGCTTATCATTTCCGTGACTGAAAAATAGTGGTGGTGAGAAAACAAAAGTCTTCTAAATATGGGTTAACGTTATAATGTCACAACTTCTAAGCATCAGACACGGTTCTTCAGTTTATACGGGGCCGCCCTTGTCACCCCTAACAGCAGGTCCCATTCCAGCCTGTAGGGACGCACACTACGCACTACTCGCCTCGCTAAGGTAATTCCCCTCGGCTCCGTGCAGGCTTTGTAGCAGCGCAAGATGTGTTTACAGTCCCGGGTCATCTCAGGCTCTGGAGCAGCGCGGCAATTAGCCCTTCACAGCAGCGTGGGGAGGGGGCGGCCAGGCTGGAAGCAACTAGGAACACGTCAGGGGCCACGGTACTCCATCCTTCTCCTCCTCTTCCTCCCCGTCTCCCTTCGGTACTCCTCTAAATTGGTCCTGCAAATTGTACTCCCAGCGTTAATTTGTGCAGTACTTGTAAAGCGGGATCAGGACGAGGCCGGGTAATGCAATCCCGTCTACGCCGTCCCAACACACATATGATATGATACGCCCTTATGCCTTAATGCTTCATTATAACGCAATACTCCTGTACTCGCATCAATTTATCCTTCGGTGATTGGAAAGATGCGTTAAGAAAGTCACCATGAGAACAATGAAGGAATATTAATAGTACTGATGTTTTCATGTCATACAAGACAGACTTTTACAAACGGGATCCATTCTCAATATCAATATAGAAGATACTTGCCCGAGGCATTGTCCTAAGGACCTAAGCACTGCTGGGGTCACAGCGGCCACACACACATGTTAACACCACATTGCAGATAACATTGGGCCAGAGTTTGGAATGCCGTTACAAACAAAGTTACTGACCTTTGGGTAATAACGATGCGGCGAGGTGGGCCACACTCACTAGCGGCTTGTCACAGTGGCTGCATTCATATCCGCTACTCACATTAGTGTTGCCAGCGTGATTCGGAGGCTGATGTTAAAATGTGAATTTTGAACAGGTGTAAGATATTGTTGGAAGCAATGTCAGGTACATGTTAAGAAGACATTTCGGACAAATGTAATCGCATTACATATGCTTGCTTCATAACACTAAGATATAATGACTATAAAGAGAAATAGTTCTTCATTCATGTTTCTCTCTCTCTCTTTATAAATGCCATGGCTTCCTCTCAAGTTTGATAATATGGTACTGACAAGACAAAAAAGGGATCAAATAGCTCAGATCTTCTAATATGTGTATCCTTATCTCCGCTTAGTTAAACTATTTAGGGTTACTCAGATGAAGCAGCAAGTCTTACTGTCATTATCTATCAAAAATATCCTTAAAAGTATTATAAAATTTCCAAGACAAAGTCACATTCAAAATAACTTCAGCATGTGAAGTAGGTACAGTCACAGTCATAAGTTGAGTAACTTAAAGCGCTCACTGCCACTGTACTTGATGCTTTCCCCCAAGCTCATGTTTTCCGATCTCCCGTTACCTCCTGACAACGCCTGACAATTGCATATCGAGGGTTTCAGACTGAGGCGAAGCTCCAACATAGAGGAGAAGAGCGTGGTATGTTGAATTACACCACTTTGTCTTTTTCTCATCCTCTTTTCTCTTTGTTCCTCACTCTTCATCGTTTTTCGTATCACTGACTCGCCTTTGCTGCTCAGTGGCTCAGCTGACCTGGTTGACTCCTTGAGCCGGCCTGGCCGTGATCCCATCAAGCCAGGGCAAGCTGGGTCAAGCCTCGCCTCACGCCTGGTAAATATGTACCTTGCCTCACTCCTGCAGCTGGCGGGGAGACCAGTGTC
>NC_059296.1:31453424-31523424 GCF_017591435.1 Portunus trituberculatus | reverse complement strand
CCTCAGCCTTCCACGCAACCGACGCGCGTCCTCATGAGAGCGGGATATCACCATGGCCCGTCTTTTCGGGGGCAAACTTGACTTGCCACCGGTCGCCCCAGGCCATGATGTCGGAGAGTAGTGCGTTGGCAGTCTGTACTGCTGCCTGCTCCTCCCCCCTCTCGTAAGTCAAGGAGATGGTGCAGTCGTCTGCGTACGCACTGGCTGACGGGACAATATGTAGGTCATTGAAGTAAATGTTCCACAATATGGGCCCCAGGACTGACCCTTGTGGAACAGAGGCCTCTACAGGAAAGCTGGCTGAGGTGTGGCCGTTCACAACAACGCGGAGACTCCTGCCCGTCAGGTAGTTGGAGAGCAGGTGCAGCAGGTCCCCGGTGATGCCCAGCTGCTCCAGCTTGGCCACTAATCCCCCCCCTCCCTCCCTCTCTCTCTCTCTCTCTCTCTCTCTCTCTCTCTCTCTCTCTCTCTCTCTCTCTCTCTCTCTCTCTCTGTCTCCTCACTCTCACTCTCTCTCTCTCTCTCTCTCTCTCTCTCTCTCTCTCTCTCTCTCTCTCTCTCTCTCTCTCTCTCTCTCTCTCTCTCTGTGTAATTCACTGTTTGATCTGCTGCAGTCTCTGACGAGACAGCCAGACGTGTGTGTGTGTGTGTGTGTGTGTGTGTGTGTGTGTGTGTGTGTGTGTGTGTGTGTGTGTGTGTGTGTGTGTGTGTGTGTGTGTTATCCTCTTCTTTTATCTCCTTCATTGCTATACTGGTACATTTCTCCCCACGATACTGTTTTACGCACATATTTTTGTAGTACAGTGTCTTGAATACCTACGAAGGTTAACAAATGCATACCAAAATTCATCTCCCTGTCACTCTCTTTACCGTACCACCATGACAAGCTACATCTTAATAGTATCCTGAATATGATAAGGTTTGTATTCTTAAACACTTCTGTGCTTCACCTCCACTATTTCAAAAGACTATATCTAAATTTCCACGAGTTTTGAAGGTGTTCTTACGGTTCTAGAGGCAGATTGACAAGATTTATACATTGTTAACTGTAGAAACATTCTTGAAAACCCCGCCAGTCATCCCTGTGGCCTTCGAAACTAGTCGTGGTGAAAGAGCGGACAGGACGTTCAGTGCAGAAGAAAAGTCTCAATGATCCAACAATACCATATTACTGTTTATATTGGCAATGGGAGTCTCTTGTTTCAGCAAATACTAGAATGGAAGTCTCCAGGTGTTATTACTGGTGGTATATTGAAATGGAAACGTCCAATACTTGAAGTAACAAGGAAACTGAGTAAATAAATTGGTGCATTACTCAAAACTAGGAAATACGTGTGATCAGAATTGGTTGTTTATTATCAGCTTACCTTACGTCTAGAAAATTAATTAGAAATACAAGCAAATCAAACAATGCAGTGTTTTTTTTTTTATGCTGGGCAGAACACTCGCAGGCATACAGACAGACGGGCAGACAGACACACCCACCCACCCACCCACACCCAGACACACACACACACACACACACACACGTGCACACACATACACACGCGCGTGCACACACACACACACACACACACACACACACACACACACACACACACACACACACACACACACACACACACTGATTGGCAAAACTCTGAAATGAACTCGCAAAAGGTAAAAAGGAAAACAAAAATAATGAATAGTCGTTAGTGAATTTTTAAGTAGTGGATAAAAACAATTTTTCTTGAAATATTCTTAAAGTTTTCTGTATTTTAGTATAGTCCCTTATTGCAATACATTTAATACGGACAATATTTCTAAGCTAATGTATTCCTGTATTAACCATGTATACAGATCTTTTTATGTTATGACTATTATGACTCTCTCTCTCTCTCTCTCTCTCTCTCTCTCTCTCTCTCTCTCTCTCTCGCTGATACATTTTTTGCCATTACCAATATCAGTTTCCTTTAATATCGTGCCCGTTCGCTTCTAATCTGTCGTAATGGCACATGTTTATATGACTCATGTGTATCACTGATTATTATTATAGTGTGTGTGTGTGTGTGTGTGTGTGTGTGTGTGTGTGTGTGTGTGTGTGTGTGTGTGTGTGTGTGTGTGTGTAGAAAGGAATGCAATATCTTAATGAAGGGTCTTATTTTTGACCGTCGCCACACTGCACTGCCCTGCCTTGCACTGTACTGGTGTGCCTGAAAGCCGCGGGTCATTACACCAAGCCATCAAACACCTGCACAAATGAACATGCTCAGTAATCAGGTCGTTAGCGGTGAGTTATTAGGGAGCTTTAAAAGAAGATTAGACCAATTTATGGATGAGGATGATGGGTGGAAATAGGTAGGTATATCATGCAAGCTTGATGGTTTCTTGCATCTCTCCTTATTTTTTTATGTTCTATGTATAATATTCGCTAATTAATGTATAGCAACGCATCGTCGTATCTCTCTCTCTCTCTCTCTCTCTCTCTGAGAACGTATTAACAAAACCAGTGGTGTGATTCAGACATTCTATGGACCAGCGGCAGATGTAAGCGTGATACAAATTGGCAATGAGGTGGTCGCTTCACCACAAAGGCGGGAATCAGCTGGCCTCGCCTCGCCACATCGCTCATTTCCTGCAATCACCACGCCGTGCCACGCGCCTCATCGCTCCTCCTCATTTCCGGACCATTCCGCACTCCCATGCAATTCAAAGTGTTCCTCTCTGCGCTATGTCAGGTTAGGCCAGCGTGTTCTAATATTTTTAGTTCATGTTGCCTTACGAGAGCTTTTGAAAAAATCACTAACTCCGCGCCTTGACAATAAATTATAGAAGAATTACGTAAATATTTAACATTTTCTCCAGTTTTAAAACAGTTTTTAACACAGACGATAGTATTTGTTCGTAGATAATTGTTATTTAGGCGCGAGTTGTGCATGTGTGTGATATACAAATACAATAAATAAATTTGTAACACTTTAATTCTAATTTAGACATGACACTTCCCAAAACACGTTTTAGTACTGAACGCTCTCTCTCTCTCTCTCTCTCTCTCTCTCTCTCTCTCTCTCTCTCTCTCTCTCACACACACTGGCTATGTCACGCGCCGCACTATCTTCAGGTACCACCTGAAAAAAAGACAATGCATACACCTTGGTGTGTGCCATGGCGCCATGCCACTCAAACATTTCTGTCAAGTGACTTCTTAATCATTAATCAACCAACGCTCCTGCAGACAGAGTAAATCTAAAAAAGCTTCAGTATTCTTTCCTCAGGACTACTCCCCATCCTCTTCACAATGTTTACCCCACAGTACAAAGGATGACAATATAAGTAAATACCTGGACATTGACAGGTGAAACTGCAACACTTTTGCCATCCCAGGCGGTGCATGGGCGCAGCCTCCAGTGTGTACTGACCCACTGTCCGCTTATCGTCATACAGCAGATCTCCCTTATTATGATGAGAATGATCGCACTTTGCAACTACTGGCTATCTCGTCACGGGTACGATGCACCAAGTGGAGCATATATTGAAACACTTCTGCGCCGCAAACTGACAACCTTCCAAAGGCTTAAGTGGCGGCTACATATAATTTTTCACTGCTTTCACGGTTCTAGTGACATATTAACAAGATTTCTAGTTCTTAAACAGAGAAATACCCTTGACAACAAGAATAATATCCCTGTAGACTTGAAAAGTAGTCGTGATGAGAGAGCAGAGCGTTTCCGAATAGGAGCCTAAGTGCAGCACGCGGTGAACAGAATACCAGAAGAGGCGGTGGATGCGTTGTCGCCCTGCAGGTCTGAGGATCATGTGCAGCGGTGGCCTTCATTACATCTGCCTTTTAAACACCTAACACTTTTAATGCCACTTTGCTGTCCTTTGCTTGCCTACATCACTGAAAATAATTTGCATGGACACGAGAGAGAGAGAGAGAGAGAGAGAGAGAGAGAGAGCGAGAGAGCTGTACTTGGCACCATCAACGTCAGTACTGGTTGCCATAAGCACCAGAGTGACAATTGTTAAAAACATTAAGAGTTAGGCTTTTAGATAGGGAACACTAAAAATGTTCCCTTTAGCCTGTAAAGAGCTACATCATATGTAAAAATATTTTGTAACATACTCTTCAACTATGTATTGATTTGTGTAAATAAAAGAGAGAGAGAGAGAGAGAGAGAGAGAGAGAGAGAGAGAGAGAGAGAGAGAGAGAGAGAGAGAGAGAGAGAGAGAGAGAGAGAGAGAGAGAGAGAGAGAGAGAGAATAACTTTATTTCTTTCAAGCTAGAGAAATATATTAATTAGAGAATGAACGTTTAATAAGCTGAAGATGATTATGAAAAAAAAAAAAAAATCTTTGGGATTGGAAGATTCGATTGATGAAACAACAACAAAGAGTTTTCTCTCTGACACATTCACTTTGACACTTGACTCTATTTTTTTTATTTATAACATGTGGGCTTTTCACGGGAATTTCTGAGCTAAAGGGGATACTTTTTGTGGTACCTCTTATCTCAAAGCCCACCCGTTAGGAAACCGTTGCCCCGAGTGAGGAAGCCCAACGTACACTCAGACAGTGGACAGGATTCGAACCCGTGAGCTTGGAGACCCCTCGGAGCCCAAAGCACGCATGGTTCCACTGTACCACGGCGTCCTTATCTGAGTGCAGAGAGATCAATATAGATTTAGTACCACATTTTCTCCGTACTTTTCCGTCATCATCATTTGTTTCTTTTCTACATGCCAGGGAGGTAAGACACGCTTCTTTAACCGCGGAGTATAGTGATTTCCTATTAACCGGTAATTTGTTTCGGTTCCTGTTACTGTGAGATGCCATGACCACGCCATCTTAACTACCTCGCATTTTTTAAAAGGAGCACACAAGAACGTCGAGTTAACGCGAATCCATTTAAAACGATAATGAATTTAAAGGGGATCCTAAAAAAAAAAAAATACCAAAAACCGATTTAAAACGAATTGAAATTGGTGAACATTGTTTTCCTCGCCACTAGAACCTTTCCATTTGAACAATTTTGCTTTTTTCTTTTTTTCTACACACACACACACACACACACACACACACACACACACACACACACACACATACATATATATATATATATATATATATATATATATATATATATATATATATATATATATATATATATCTATATATATCTATTTTTTTTTTTATTTTATTTTATTTTTACCTCTTCAGTACCATGGCACGTTTTCATATTTGTTCTGTTTACTATTTGATGATTTTACACAGCTTCAGAAACTAATATTGAGGAGTAAGTTAGTGAAGACTCTAGCCATTAATCTTCTGGCCTTCATAGATCCTTCCTAATGTAATTAAAATCGTTTGTCATACACAAACCCATGATAAAAATGCGTTCCAGTAATGAAGGGGTTAAAGGGATGTCTCGTGGAGCCTGACCAGCGTCACATCCCCGACCTACAACATCAAGTTTTCATGTAACTCTCGAGTGGCTTGCCTTCTCAGCAGTACACGCACCGCCAAGGCGATCACTGGCCAGAGTCAGGTGACTCATGGTGCACACAACACCGTGCCGCTTCTTGGCACCGTGTGAACAGATATTGTGGGAAAAACATGTATAAAAAAACCGATAGGAAAATGGGATTAGGGAATTTGACTTGTAAAATTGCACAATCTAGTTCTTATATCTCTTTTCGTGTATAGTAGATGAATATTACTAATTCAGATATAAAAGATAAAAATCGATAAAAATGCAGAATAAAAAAAAGTCTTTCAATATTCAGTGTGAATGAGTGGTTGTGATGGATCCTGAAAAAGTGAAAATTTCCTGTAAATTGAAATAAATTCAGTATATTTTCAGTAGGGTTAAACTAACTTCGTGGTATATAGAGAAGGATAAAGACAAATAAAATGAAATGAATAAATGAACTCATGCAAGCTGTGAGTCTCAGGAAACAATAATTGTCCCATCCCACACTCCTTTACGTCGACGGAAAGCCCAAAAGAAGAAACCTCCCACACTCCTCAGCTCACGGTATTCACTGGAGGTTGCCTTTGTAACGACACTCCATAATTATGTTTTCTTTCCTACGATCCGGTATACTTATTCTTGCTTGATATTCTTATCTCGTATCTCCATTCACCGTAACCTTTGCCTCCCTAACATCTTATCAACAAGTACCTGAGTGTCATTACTACAGTTCTCGCTGATACTTTTCCCCTCGTCCAAGTCTTTTTTTCTTTTGTTGTAGCTTTGAGGAATAACTTATTGTAACTCCACACCTCTCCCTCTCAGGTTTTCTTTCTTCCATTCCGGTCATTTGCGCTTCTTTCACTCTCCTTTGGTGTTTTGTTGAGTTCGTTCATAGCAGCTTCTACCTCTTCAACATCTTCGCTACTAATAAATATTATTGTGTATATCTAGATAAATGTGTAGAGAGTGGTGGTGGTAGAGAAACACAAGCTGGTGCAAAGAAATGTACTGTATTCTTTAACGTTTCGGTTACAACAATCATTCTTTCTGAAGATGATTGTATATCCGAAAAGTTAAAGATTATAGTACATTCTTTTCCATCAGCTTTTGTTTCCCTACCACCCACTCTTACCTATTATTCGCCTGTATTCAGACACGCTGTGCACTCTCATCACAACAATTTTCCAAGGCCACAAAGATGACTAGCCGGTTTTTCAGGACAGTTTTTCCTTGTGATAAACTAGAAATCTTGCCAATCGATCACCAGAACCATAAAAATGACCCTGAAAACACGAGTATCTTCAACTAGACCCTTTGGAAAGTGGTGATGTTAAAAGAGCAAAGCGTTTCAGAATACGAGCCATTGTCACCTAACATAAGTAATGACCTCACCTCGGTTCACACCACATAAACTCCTTCACACTTTTCCTCCCTTTCGTCAGATCAATTATCCTTCTTACTGTTTCTTTCCTCGTATCTCCTGGAATCTTATACAAAAACTTCTCCCTTTCCAGTATTTCCAGTCTATCTTGTCCACGTGCCATCCTCGCCTCCCACACACCAAGCCGAACCTGACCCCTCGTAATGACAAGGACACGGACACACGGACACACACAGACACGGACACCCAGCAGGCCATCACCCCAGACTGCCCTCTCTCGTGTTCCTTAACGGCGCGATTTGCAATGATTATCGGAGGAGTGTGCCGGAGAACTCGCCCATCACCGTCCCCGAGGCTGTGCGGGTGGCGGCGGCCCGAGGGTGGCGGAGACGTCCACGACCCGCATGCACGACGCTACGGGGGAAAATGTGGAAATGTGACGATGTTGCTGGTGTTGATAGTGAGCTGGTGGTGGTGGTGGTGGTGGTGGTGGTGGTGGTGGTGGTGGTGGTGGTGGTGGTGGTAGTAGTAGTAGTAGTAGTAGTAGTAGTGGTGATGGTAGTAGTAGTAGTAGTAGTAGTAGTAGTAGTAGTAGTAGTAGTAGTAGTAGTAGTAGTAGCAGCAGCAGCAGCAGCAGCAGCAGCAGCAGCAGCAGCAGCAGCAGTAGTAGTAGTAGTAGTAGTAGTGGTGGTGGTGGTGGTGGTGGTGGTGGTGGTGGTGGTGGTGGTGGTGGTGCTACAACTACTATTACTGTAATATGCTAATGAATATATCGTCTTAGAATATTGTTGAATTATAAAAAAAATCACTCATTCAAAATACCATAAAGTAGCTGAATAGACTTACAAGAATAGATAAGGTGGTGAGCGTGGGATCGGGCAGACGTACACGCGTAGGTTCGAATCCCACCACGTACAGACTTAAACACTTTGCCATTTGTCGAGTGGTTTAAAGTTACCTATATGTCACCATGATACCATGATAATTACTATTACTATTACTGTAATATGCTAATGAATATATCGTCTTAGAATATTGTTGAATTATAAAAAAAATCACTCATTCAAAATACCATAAAGTAGCTGAATAGACTTACAAGAATAGATAAGGTGGTGAGCGTGGGATCGGGCAGACGTACACGCGTAGGTTCGAATCCCACCACGTACAGACTTAAACACTTTGCCATTTGTCGAGTGGTTTAAAGTTACCTATATGTCACCATGATACCCAGGTTCTAGGTGGTTACACCCAAAATGAGCTCGGGTGGTGATATGGGCCCTAATATTGGTACCACTATAAATGAAATTGCCTGCGCCACTAATGGGCGGAAGCTGAACAGCGCTTCCTACACACTCAAGTGAGCCTACAGGCGCTATAGGACTTAACGTAAAAAAAAAAAAAAAAAAAAAAAAAAAAAAATCCCAGCGTCATTCCTAACACAAGAGGAAGAGGGTGGACAGCACACTTGGCGAGCTTCACTAACATCGACACATTATTCACTACTCACCCACTAACACTCGCAACTTAATGGCCGATCCAACAAAGACAGCGATGAGTAACACAGCAGCTGTCGTCTCGAGGGTACGCACACAACATGATTAGCTCCGTGTATGTATTAATGGGCTATATCACACACAGTCCATATCCATTAACGCTTCACTCTCTTACCACGAATATTTTTAAAGGCTGCTACAGAGATGACTAGCAAGGTTTTCGAGAGTGTTTTCTTCTATAGATAGTTTAAAAATTATGTTATTCTGTCACTAAAACCACAAGAATATCCTTAAAAACCCGTACATCTTGAAATACAGCCTTTTGAAAGAGTCATGGTGTGGCATACAAACGTTTCAGAATTAGAAACATTAAAAAAAAGGACTATTTTGAAACCATTCCGTGCGGTATCACACGTGTTTTGAAGGATGTTTTTACTGATCTAGTGACAGATAAACAAGATTCCTACATTATTAATAGGAGAAGCACTCTTGAGAAGCCGGCTAATCATCTCTGCGGCCTTTGAAAAGAGTCGTGTCAAGAGAGCAGGGCGTTTCAAGATAAGGACTGCAAGTGAGCGAGGTATGTGTGTGTGTGTTGCTGCTTGCGTGTTGGTGCCTGCACGTGTGTCCCTGTGAACCCTGCGACCAACACACCTCCCACTGCTTCAATCCATGACTCCCGAAAGTCATTAAAAGAAGTAATGATGAAGTTTTGAAGTGTTTGGCGTCCAGTGAGCGTGGTAGTGGTAGTGTTTGTTTCCTGAGGTGCGTGGTGGTGGTGGTGGTGGTGGTGGTGGTGTATGATGATGTGTGGCAGAAAAGTTTCAACACTTGCAGAAGGGAATGATGAAATATTCGTTGTATTTTATTACTGTTTCCTTTAGAGCTCACAAAAAAAAGTATCTATACCTATCTATCTATCTATCTATCTATCTATCTATCTATAATAATAATGATAACAACAGTAGTAATGATATTAACAATAAAAATAGTAATAATAACAACAACAATAATAATAATGATAATAATAATAGTAATAATAATAATAATAATAATAATAATAATAATAAAAATAATAATGATAATAATAATAATAATAATAATAATAATAATAATAACAATAACAATGATAATAATAACAATAAATAATAATAATAATAATAATAATAATAATAATAATAATAATAATAATAATAATAATAATAATAATAATAATAATAATAATAATAATGATAATAACTGTAAGAACGTTGTGGCAATTTGTGGGAAAGTGGGGGAAGGATACACGGCCCGTATATCCCTTACCCACTTTCCAACTAATTACTACTACTATTATTATTATTATTATTATTATTATTATTATTATTATTATTATCATTATTATTATTGGTAATATTATTCAAAGGTACATTTGAGTGAAGGATCATTGCAAGTGAGACGTAACAATGCCGCGTCACACAGCAACACATACTCCCTTCAATACAAACGAAGAACAAAATCTCATATTAACACAAATAAATAATAAATCTCACCTTCAATGAGCACTGCGATGATTAGCTTGGTTGTCAATAATGTTTTTCGTACCAGTAGTGTAGAAATCTTATTAGTTCTGTCATAATAACTATAAAGGACCATTGAAATCATTCGTATTTTGCACTAAGGCCTTTTGAATGTAGTGGAGGAGCAGTGAGAAGTGTTTGAGAATATGGTCCTATATGAATATAGTGGAGGATGAACTCTTCCTCAGAGGTTAAGTGGATGTGTTGTGCAGGATTACAGGCCGTGCTGGCTCAGGCGTGGGGGATTGCTGCGTGAAAGGAGAGAAGCTCACATAATCTCCCGCAGCCTTGAGATTCTCTGGTTTCTCTTGGGTGTGAGTCGAGCACGCTAACCCTTACACCGGTGGGTCGTTAATCTAGCTCACGTACTCTCATCTAAGACCATCCAATATTTTCAATCATTCTACGTCGGACCTCCACCACTTTCAAAGAGTTCTTTTATAAGTGACACAGGTTTTAATTCTCTCTCTCTCTCTCTCTCTCTCTCTCTCTCTCTCTCTCTCTCTCTCTCTCTCTCTCTCTCCTGTTCTAGTAACATATTAACAATACGTCTTCATTATTAACAGCAGGAACACTGGTGTGAGAGCTCGGCTGACCGTTTCTGTGGCCTTGAAAAATAGTGTTGGTGAAAGGAGAGACAGCAAATCATTTCTGAATACCAGCCTAAATATGGCTGGCTGATGTTATTTTGAGGAAGGTATACTGAAGTGGCGGGACAGTACGTGCCAAATAGCAGCAGTCTTTTCAGCCTCCAGCTAAATATTCCTGCGGCAAACGAGTCTCGGTGAGCTGCTGGGGTTAGGATCAATATTATTGTACCTGCCGAACCAGCATCTGAGGCACGCAAGGAAGCAAGACTCGGGAAGGGAATGGACAAAAGTGGAATAAAGTTAGGAAAACAATGTCAGTGTCTCAGTTTGTAAAACACGACGGGAAGAGTAAAGTTCACAACAACGAGATGAGCCTTCTCTTGTGAGGTAACGTGATTTCCCGTCTTCTGTTGCCAGCCAACACTGCGCGGGGGTAAAAGAAGAAGAAAGAAAAACGAGACGGAGATGTCAGACATTCAGAGCACATAGATGAGGAAATGAAGGTAGTAGCTGCTGAAGAGCTGACAGCGATGTTACACACTATGTCACTAGTAGTGGTGGTGGTGCTGGCGGTACTGCGGCTACTCGTGGTGCTGCTGCGGTTGATGATGATGATGATGATGATGATACTACTACTACTACTACTAAAATAATTAATAATAATAATAACAATAATAACAATAATCATAATAATAATAATAATAACAATAATAATAATAATAATAAAAAAAATAATAATGATAATAATAACAATACATAATAATGATAATAATAATAATAATAATAATAATAATAATAATAATTATGATATAGATAATAATATCAATAATAATAATAATTATTATTATACTACTACTACTACTACTACTACTACTATTACTACTACTACGAGTACTACTACTACATCACTACTACCACCACCACCACGAGTAGACGTCACCATTATTCTGGTTAGCTATAAGTGTTGCAGTTTTGCTAAGTTGATTAACTGCTACATAAATACTCATCACATCTCAGGGTCTGGTGGCTGGTGGGGCTCCTGGTAGGGTAGCGAGGGAGGGAGGAGCTTTGCAGATGGTTCCCACACAAAGGGCGTCGGGGGGGGGAGGTGACCAGGCTTGTAATTAAGGGAGGGACGGGCTGTGGGTGAGTGTGTAGTGGAGGGGGAGGGGGAGGGGGAGGGAGGGGTCTGAACACAATTACGTGATATACGAGTAGTACGCGTAATATATCATGCAGTGCAGGGGTTCTCTTAGTCGCAATCCCTCCCCGCGCCAGATTTATTACGTTTGAGAAGACACACTCCGCAAACACCAAACAATTCGGCAATAAAACCGAAGCTGGCAAGAGAAAAAAAATAATAAACCTGATTTCTTGACTGTACCAACAATACACAACTCGCATGTTTGGTATACACGTGAATACAAAATCAAAATCTCATACTGTGAGAATATTCATTTTTGAAAATGACGATCTGTCCAGATAACACACAGTTCAATAGTACATGCAAGTGCAAAGTTAACACATACACAAAGAAAGAATATGTAAATAATGTGAAAATGATGATACATTTTTCGATTCAGGAAACACAAACACACATTATACAAGTGGAAAGTTTAGGATAGTCTATGTGAGAGAGGAGTTTTTGGATAACAATATTCTAGAGATGACAAACAGAATCACCAACACCTACACAACTCACGGACAGAACAGAGTCGCTACAACACAAAACTGACACCGTAAGACTGACAATCGCTGGAAATGACGCGCTGCACCGACAAATAACACGCAGCTCAGAAATACACCGAAATGTTCATAAAAAAAGAGAGAAAAAAAAAACTAAAACATTTCACACATCTCGCAATGCTTGCACGTGTTTGTTGATTCATTAAAAACGTTTGTCCACGAAAATACACACACACACACACACACACACACACACACACACACACACACACACACACACACACACACACACACACACAAAGCGACGTGCAGTGTGCTTGATTCTCACACACCGAATTCAGCGACACACACACACACACAAATCAGACATGACAACCTTTGCAACTTTATTGTTTTTCACATCAACTCTATTTTTTCTACACAAATCCCACCCACACCACACTTCCATCACACTCACACCACATCCTGCGACACCCCGCCACGCCGCACCACACCACGCCACACAGGAAGGACGGTCAGCAAGGTACACAGCGGAGCGCTAAGGCAGGCCAGGCCGTGTACGTATATATATATATATATATATATATATATATATATATATATATATATATATATATATATATATATATATATATATAATTATACACATATATTTTTTTCTTTACGGATTTATTTCGCAGAGTGCAAAGATTACATTCGCCATAAATCTCCGTGGCCAGCTTGGAGCCGTCACACAAATAGTTAATTAGGCGGAAAATAGCAAGGGTGCGCGTTGGCAAATGGTGGGCAACTCTTCTTAAGCTAAAACGTTGCTCTAGAATTAATTATGTATAATGCCGGAAACTGTCAGGCAGGACACATGGCCCACACATTCCGGTGCCTTCACAACGAGGTGAACGTCGTCAAAGGTTCGCGCACGTTCTGTCAGGCAGAGACTCGTTTTGTATTGCATTTCGTGATTCTACTGTCATGTCCCAGCTTGACCTAACGGCCTAACTAAGCGGCGAGGTGACCGGCCTGATGACCATGTGTGTGTGTGTGTGTGTGTGTGTGTGAGAGAGAGAGAGAGAGAGAGAGAGAGAGAGAGAGAGAGAGAGAGAGAGAGAGAGAGAGAGAGAGAGAGAGAGAGAGAGAGAGAGAGAGAGAGAGAGAGAGAGAGAGAGAGAGAGAGAGAGAGAGAGAGAGAGAGAGAGAGAGAGAGAGAGAGAGAGAGAAGGGGAATGGCATGCTTCAACGCCAGGAGAACAGAAAAAAAAAAAATGAAGTTGAGACAGGCATAGACAGATAAATACATTAATAAATAATCAGAGAGAAAGAAAGAGATGAAAATCGGGGCTAAAACAGACATAGATCTACAGACAGACAAACAAGTCGACAATAAGCAGACAGGACAGATATAAAAAGAGGTGGAGACAGATGCAGGCAAACATGCGCTGACAAACAACTGGAAATATAGACAGAAAAAAATGCAGAGGCTAAGACAGTTATAAGGACATCCAAACACAAATAGGCACATCAATACACAATGGGAGGAAAAGACTGGTAGAATGAATAATGTGGAGAGCTGAGTCTAAAAGAGATACAGGATGAGCTGCAGAGAAATACAAAGCACACCCGCTTATTGGAGGCGCCTCTCGTGATGGATATACTGTACAATGTGTAAATGTCAACTCTTCCTTGCTTCTCGTCACTGGCTTCACTCCTCTCCCGTTCCCGGTGTTATACAAAGCGGGAGTTTGAAGCGTTTCAGTTGTATCCATGTTTCCCAAAATAAACAAAACGTACATTCCACTTTTAGTTTCCTTTCATACAGTATTTCCAAACTACTAAAACAAGATTAAACTAAATTAAGGCTTACATTTCCATATTTTTGGATCAAACAACTATTTTCATTGTGTATTAAGAGAAATATTTGTTGTTAGTATTTTGAAAGGTTCTTGCTTATGCTCCGCAAAAATCGCCTTACAATTTACTATTTTTGAAGCACGGTGGCCGCCTGGCGAAGGAAGGCTTGTTGACGCACTGACAAGCCCCACTGCACATCGTGTGTCCGCCCAGAGAGCTAGTCCCCGTGTCTGGAAGTATTCCATATATCAACGTTACTTCCATTTAACAATACCAACAGTGAATCTCTGAATATTATATACTAATTCTATGCACCATTTTGTTGCTATTTAATGGACCAACACAGTCATACTTCTAATTTCTGAGCGTCGTGTGTATTCCTCCGCCAGCTGAGGAGCAACACATTGTGTGTATGAGCCCAGTCTGCAGCAACACTCCTGACCTTTTCTTCAATAGTCCGTTGCTCTTTAAAAGCGACGCTAAAAAAACAGAGAAATTTTGGAGGAATATATTTTTGCTTTTTCCTCGCCTGGGATTTGGGTATTTTATTGTTCTCTTTGCAGGATCAGATTTAAAACATACATAAATGAAGAATGACTGGTGTTTTGTATTATTTCCAGCAGTGCATTAAGTTTCCAGGGAGACGTCGCTCCTCCAGATATAACGTTCCCTCTGGACGCCTCGCAACATAAAAGCATTTACTTCACATTTACAAGGCAAACTATTTCAAGTCTTACGTTTTTCTTCACGAAGTGAAGAGAGGCAATCTGCACTTAGCACGTACAACAGTCTCAAGCAAGAGTGTTATTGTGTTGGGTTGAAAGTTCCCTTCACCTCAACAAAGCCCTTCCCCTTCCTCCCGTCACCACTAATTGCCCTCTCCTTGCAAAATAGCTTACCTTTTCATATTTCTACTGATCCTGACTCTAATGTAAAAACACACAAGGCTGGCAAAATTACCCGTGTTACGAACAGAGCCCAGTGCTTTCCTGCTAATGTCTGTCATCACGTAACTCAGCTGCTCCAGATCACGTGTTTGTGGTCTCAAGACTGAAGGGTTACTCACCATGACTAGTAGATGAAGACAAGGAAGGGCGGTGCGTTGGTGAACCTTAATTGCACTGCCACTGGTGCTCCTGAAGGCCTGAACGTGCTGTGTTGCTAGCCTGTAAAAGAGATACAGAACCTTTCATCTTGGATCAATTGTATTTAGATATTTCACATGATTTACTTAGATTTGTATAGTGAAGCAAAGTAAATATGAAGTAAAATAGTCGGGTGCTTTCTTCTTCAATACACAGTAAACAAAGCTGACAGAAAATAAATTTCCTACACTGCTTCTGTGAGAAATTTTTTTCTTTATTCTTTTTTTTTTTTTTGATGGCGCGAAACACGAAGGTGATCATCGTTACCTGCTTTCTAGTAACAAGCGACAAATGACAAACAACACCAGCGAACTTATTAATTCGAGGTCGAGAGAAGTCTTTTGTAACACAAGACATCACAATAATGATACTCATGGTAATGGTGATGATTACCATGGTGTGTGTGTGTGTGTGTGTGTGTGTGTGTGTGTGTGTGTGTGTGTGTGTGTGTGTGTGTGTGTGTGTTTGCGTTGTGCCTATAGCCAGATAGGGAGGGTACAACCATATGAGTACTACCAGACTGGTGTATTTCCCTCCACCCTTTATGAGACAGGCGCCAGTGTGATCGCGTCAAGGGATTATTGGATCACTTCAGGAGCGGCGCTTCACGAGGTGGTGGCCTCGAGACATGTAGTAGGTATACAGTATGGCGGGGTGGGAAGCAATGGGAGGGCTGAATACAGAGTAATATTACCATCACCTTTAGATTACCCTCCAAATGTCCTGTTTCACACTAAATAGTAGTTTCAGTAAAGGCTCGCTTGTTCTGAGAAGTGTGTGCAGTAACGCCCTTATAAATGCCATGTAATGCGAGGGTTCCCTGTCATAATTTTGGTCTTTAAATCACTGATGTGTATCTTGAGGTGGTGATCAGTACATTGCCACGTCATGAGCCAAGCTGAACAGCCACGCCACTCCCTTCACCTCGCCTTGCATTCATGGAAGACATGCATCATCATGCTGGTCATGTTAAGTCTTCGCCCAGGCACCGTAAGAATGGTTCGGGGAAAGCTGTGATAGGAAGCAAGCGATCAAGAGGTGGTGACAAAAGCGAGTAGTAAAAGTGGCTCGGGAGTGAGGATCCCTTTGTTTGCCAGTGTCCCACTGCAGCCATTACTGTAATTGTGATCAACCGCTCGGCCGGCAAGCTGTGTTCAATCTCGCTTTGATCTCCAACAAAAGTCTCGCGTTAATTTTTCTGCAGCATTCGTAATTCATTTGTGTTAATGGTGATTTTGCCCCCTTCACGTGCTCTAGGGAGCTTTGAATATTAGTACTGGTGTTCATGATGGAAAATACTCTTATGATAACACTACTATTACTACTACTACTACTACTACTACTGTTGTTGCTACTGCTGTTACTACAATAATGATAATACTAATGATGATGATAATAATAACAATAATAATAATAATAATAATAATAATAATAATAATAATAATAATAATGACAATGATAATGATAATAACAATAATAATAATAATAATAATAATAATAATAATAATAATAATAATAATTATTATTATTATTATCATAAAAACAATAATAATAATAATAATAATAATAATAATAATAATAATAATAATAATAATAATAATAATAACAATAATAATAATAATAATGATAATAATGATAACAAAAACAATAATAACAATAATAAGAATAATAAGAAAAATAATAACAACAATCATAACAATAATAATGATAATAATAATAATGATAATAATAATAATAATAATAATAATAATAATAATAATAATAATAATAATAATAATATTAATGATAATAATAATGAAAAAAAAAATAATAACAATACCAATTATTACAACAATAACAATAACAAGAACAACAACAACTACGACAATAATTATAATAACAACAATAATAACAGAAATAATGAGAACAAAAAACAAAAATAAAAGCAAAAACAATAAGAACAAGTCCAACAACAACAACAACAACAACAACAACAACACAACAACCATCACCCCCTACCACCACCACCACCACCACCACCACCCCAAGCAACAACAACAACAAAATTCTTAGTAATACAACCCGTGACGTCACCACCACCACCACCACCACCACCACCACCACTAACCTCTCCCCTCCCTCCCTCAGCCGCCCTTCACCCATGACTTTCAAGTAAATAAAACGTCTCGAGGTGCCACAAAACCACTGCAAACCATGATATCCCATTCACTGCTGGGAAAATACTGCTCATGACAACCTAGTGAATTCAGACGCTTACTTTTGTGCTGGACTCATTCAACTAGGACTAGAGAGGTAGGCAAAAGTGACGTCCTGCTCTCTCTCTTGTGTGGGAAGACATGAAGAGTGATGGATGGATGGATGGATGAGTCACGGAGAAAGATCCAAGTGAGAAAAATAAGTGTAGTTTTAATAGTTAGTAGTGGTGGTGGTGGTGGTGGTGGTGGTGGTGGTAGTAGTAGTATTAGTAGTAGTAAAAGTGGAAGAAGAAGAAGAAGAAGAAGAAGAAGAAGAAGAAGAAGAAGAAGAAGAAGAAGAAGAAGAAGAAGAAGAAGAAGAAGAAGAAGAAGAAAGAAGAAAAAAAAGAAAAAAAGAAAAAAGAGAAGAATAGAAAGGCGACGAAAAATATATAAGCGTGGTGGTCTAAAAATGTCAGCAAAAAGCTCCCAATAGATAGATAACAGTAAAAAAATTACAACGAACTAATAAACACACCAAAAAACAAAAACACTCGTTGACACAAAACCCTGGTAATGTTTCCCGCAGTTCTGCCACAACAGCCGTGATTCCCCCAGTGCACAACCCGACGTGCATGTTAATTAGGAGCTAAATTAATGGGTTGTCAAAGTGGCTCCGAACTCGCTTCTCGTGCGGTGGGAATCTGTGGCCTTGCGTATACCAACAAACTCTCTCTCGATATGTGCATGTAGGAGTATATGTGTATGTCTTTTTTTTCTCGATCCTCAACATGTAAGCAAGATATACATACACAAGCACATTTTCCTCATAAACCCAACATTCCTAAAAACTTCCGCCGCATCTCCGCTGTTTTCAAAGGCTCAAGTTGATTCTCAGGGTGTTTTTAAGGCTTTGGTGACAGATTAATAAGATTTCTACATTACTAAGAGGATAAAACAATCATGAGAACACAGCTAACCATCTATGCGGTCTTGGTAATCAGTAGTAGTGAAAAATCAGTGAGTTTTCAGGATGTTTTTACGGTTTTGATGACAGATTAATAAGATTTCTACATTTCTGAGAGGAAAAACTAGTCATGAGAACACAACTGTGGCCTCGGAAATCAATAGCAGTGCAGGAATAAAGGGTTTCTGAATTTAGGAGGAAGAAGAGACGGAGAGACCAGATGGAATAAGAGAAGCTATGTTGAAGCGTATGAGGAAAAACTGCAGTAAAGAAAGTGGAAGGCATAAAGAAGCGAAGAGGGGGGAGGGGAAGCAGTATTGAAGATATGAGTTACGGGATAAAGGCGCAAGCTTATGATGAGAAGGGAGGGAGGAAGGGAGGAAGGGAGGGAAAGAGAGAGAGAGGGAGGACTGGAGATAAGAGGCATACGTGTATATAGTGTGAGGGAAGAGGGGAGAGATGCTAAAGGTAGAGGGAGAGATGGAGGGAGGAAAGAAGTGAAGGAAGTGCAGGAGAGAGGGAGAGAAACTGAAGGGAAGAGGAAAATGGCTATAAGTGAGTGAGATTAGCAGAGAAAAGAAGAAAAGAATGAAGAGAAGAAAGCGATCTCTCTCTCTCTCTCTCTCTCTCTCTCTCTTTCATTGGTTTGATTTGACCATTACGTAACCTTCTTCCTTATCTTCCCTCTCATTTTTTTTCTTCGTATCTCCCCCTCTTCCAAGATTTCTCTCTGTTCCTTTCCTCCTCCTCCTCCTCCTCCTCCTCCTCCTCTTCTTTACCCTCTTCATCATTTTCTCTCTACCAAGAAGTGGAAATAAAAAGAGTAAAGTAAATTTTTTTTCAGATATTCTTTGTCCTTTCTGTCCCTTTCTTCACCATTCTTTTGCGGTGAGTGACGTGAAAAGAAGGAAAGACTGTGCTTGTTTTGGCTTTTGCTTTTGTTTCTTGTTTACAAACGGAATTGTCGACGCTCACATTCTATTTTACTTGGTTTGTGAATTATATTTGCTTTTTTGTTGCGCCTGAAGGTGTTACTGGTATATGCATCTGAATAGTTTCTTAATGAGTTGGAGGGAGTTCGGCAGCTGAAGACCTGAGGGGAGTACTGAGCTGGCGTTAAGAGTTGTTCATTGCTCTGCCTGAAGGACGTGAAAGGTGAAAGTTTACCTGACTTCTTCTCCTTTGAAAGTCATGATGCTGAATCTTGATAATGTTGTCACCGATTGCAATATACAATTCATTACGATACTTTAATATATTGTCCTATATTATATTAATCTAGTAGTTACATAATTTTTCTGAATTAATCTTTCATTTTAAAATGGTAGAATAATCTTTTGTGTCTTTAATACATATTGCTGGAAAGAATAGTCGGTGCAGCTCCAAACAGAAATACGATATGATTTTTGAGCAGGAAATTGTACAGGGTAAATATTGCAGTGGTATTAAGTTCACTCCCACTGCGGTACATGATGCCACAAGCTTTGTATTAGCTGGAATGAACTTTACGAAGGTGTTTATTCCAATCTACACATCCACCAACTTCCATTTCTAAGAACTTCGTGGACAGGACGCATCAAAACGCTCTGGAGCCAATCACGCACTACATATCTACTCTGAAACAATGTGAACTGTGCTTAAGGTTTAATCTGTTAACTTTTATTTTGTCAATATTGTTACAATTTCTGAAGTAGCTTTCTGTGAACTGTTGAGGTTTATGTTCTGTAACAATAGTCAATAAATGTAACATTGTCAGAATAGCTGTTAGAAGCATAAACAAGAAATATGACACGTCTTGAAATAGAATCTTGAGGAACATCCCGCTTGATAGAACTATACTTAGAACACTCATACACATTCCTTACGTTCGGTCAGTGAACAGGTAGTAAGAGAACTCAACACGCCTATACAGACAGGAGGGATGGAGCACTGCAGACACATAACTACCACCATGAAGGAAGAGACGAAGGAATTTCTTGAGGAGATTGTAGTGGAATTAACAAAACAGTGTCAGGAGAACAGGAAAGAAAGAGAGCAAAGCGCCTTAAATCCAGCGAAGGAATTTGAAGCATCTACATTTAAAATACATCGAGACTTACCATGAGGTTAAAAAGCATAACAAAAGATAAAGGCTCAGACGATTACAGAGAAGGATTTGAAATGTAATAAGTTATTGCGAGAAAGATATACAACAAGACGTCAGTTTGGAAATATGGAGGAAATGTACAAAAATGAACGGAAGGAGAAAAAGAAGACGCAGAAGGCTTTCGAAAACTTGTATGCTCATGTCAAGAAGGAAAAGAAGAAAGTGATCAACATGTTCCACGAGAAGATTGCACAGACGTAGTGATGAAGGTCAGTCATTAAGGAACAAGACGAAATGTTTACCGAGGTAAAGCAGGAAAGAAACAAAACCATGCTGGAGTTAAGCAATGCGAAGGGAAATCACATGAAAGATGTGGAGGAAATGAGTATGGAACCAACGCGTCCTGTTGAATAGCCATCGTAAAGACTGTAGTGTAGATATCAAAGAAGGACGAAAAATACACCAAACTGCCAAACAGAAAGAAAAAGCGAACAGGTTGTTAAAAAGAAATTACAAGCTACACAGTCTTCCCTATACATCAGAATGATCATTTGACATAACAAGTCTGTCCTTTGCGATGGCTGCGGCATCGTTAATAGAACAAAACTTTTGCCCTGTACTGCACACTGGCGGAATGATCCCTTGATAGAAGAAAATGCTAAAAAGTGCCAGGAAGATCCATTAACAGAAGAAAAGCCTCGTCCAAGAAGATCCATTGATAGAACACTGCAAAAGGTGTTGGGAAGTAGCATCAATTACAGAAAACTGCTAACATCGCATGATACAAGAGTCACAATGTTCGTTTGTACGTGAGGGAGATGGCTTGGCAAGAAAACACTGCCATCGTACATGCAAAAACGGACCTGAATGAATGACGTTACCTCAGTGAACGGAAGAGTGAGTCTATCGAGAAGACAAACAGGAAGATGAAGGAGAAACGGTTGGGGGAATTGAGAAAAGGCACGCTTTGTATTTTGGAAAACTTGAGAAGACAACTAATGTAATTACACCAGCGAGATGAGACCTTCGCGGAAATGATGATGTTAACATCTGAAAAAAATACGCAATAAAAATATAAGAAAATAAAAGGAATGAAAGAAAAAAAAACTTGTAGCATAAAATAATTGATAAAAACAATATATAAATAATCATTTCACGGTGAAATTCGATGTATATATTTTCAGCATGAATGTCTCCATCGTTGCAGCCTTGTAAGTAACCTCCGCGTTGATCAGAGTCCGTGTTTTGTGTTTCAGCGTCACAAATCAAAGGGCAAACTCTGTGTTCAGGTATTTTCTTCCAGTGTCTTTATAAAGGTGGCTCTCCAAGGGAGCTGAAGGTGACTCCAGTGCGCTCAGTGAACAGGCTGTTTGTTGGTTCCAAGTCACTAGCGAGCTGTGGAAGGTTGCATTAATCTATGATAGGGATGGCTGGAACTAACCTCATTCCATCATGCACTCAAATATTGATGAAAACAACGAATAATAAAGTTTTCTGTGATAATAACATAACTGATGCAACAGCCGTGAATAATGACTCAGGAAAATTGACTACATTTGCTTTTACATCAAAATATTTCCAGTGTGTACGTGATGAGGGAAATGCCACTGTAGTTTTGCAAAAATAATGTTTCTAGGAAAAAAAGCACAATCGTTTGATGCGGCTGCTGCGGCTGATGATAATGATGGTGGTGATACAGATGTCATTAATAGTATATGATATTAACTTCAGGAAAACAACTAAGCGCCTTCATAGCTCAGTGGCTAGAGCGCTGGTCTAGTAAACCAGAGGCCGGGAGTTCGATCCTCCCTGAAGGCAGGCGTACACAACCGTTGTTTTACCATGGTGCAATGCTGCAGTGGTGCCGCTCATTGACACACACTGCCACAAAGGATTCACTTTAAAACTATCCTCCTATAACTTATTTCTATCTGTAACTTCATCTCTGGTTTTCTTTTTGAACGTTCTATTGCTGCTGTGGTGTAGACGGTGACTGCTCCTCTGACTCTCTTAACAGTGGTGTTGCTCAAAATCCTGTTTTTATTAATCACTTTCTTCCTATTCTTAATCAGTGATCTGAACCAAACTTATTGGCTTATCCACTTCTACGTTGATGATACCACCCTACACTTTTTCATGCCCTTTCAGACGACCAAACCTCCAAGAAGTTAACAGTTTCCACAGGGACGCCACAGAACACCCGACTTCTGATCTTTCTAAAATTTCTGATTGGGGCAGAGAAAACTTACTATTGTTTAATGCCTCAAAAAATCGATTCCCCCATTTGTCAACTTGATTCAACTTTCCAGACGACTATCCATTCCTCTTTAGTGACACTCAACTGTTCCCCTCTTCTACGCTGTACATCCTCGACCTGTCCTTTTCTTATAATCTAAATTGGAAACTTCATATTTCACCTCTAGTTAAAACAAGTTCTATGAAGTTAAGGTTTTCTGAGTCGTCTTCGCCAGGTTTCCTCACATTGTCAGTTCCTATTATCTTTTACCGCTATTTTCACGCTAATTGCTCTTTTGATCCTGCTAGCTCCATGTATCCTCTCCTCCCGCAGTTTCGCTTCACAAGGTTTCTTTTGCTTCACTCCTATCCTGTCTGCCTTTCTAATACAAAAGTTAACCAGTATTTTCAATCATTCGTTATGGTAAACTCTGGAACCCTTGCTTGCTTCTGTATTCCTCCCTGCTATGGCTTGAACTCTTTTGAGGAGATTTTAAGAAATTTTTCATCCAATATTTGATGATTCTTTTATTATTTTTTATTAAGCCATATTTTTATTGCAGTCCTTGACCAATTTCTTTCTTAGATAAAAAAGTAAAAAAAAAAAAATTATCACGAAAGTTTGAGTTAGACTTTGTGTGTGTGTGTGTGTGTGTGTGTGTGTGTGTGTGTGTGTGTGTGTGTGTGTGTGTGTGTGTGTGTGTGTGTGTGTGTGTGTGTGTGTGTGTGTGTGTGTGTGTGTGTGTGTGTGTGTGTGTGTGTGTGTGTGTGTGAGTGATTGCGCGTCCTGGACATTTTATTTAATAATGAATAACGAATAAATGAACTTTAAAATATCAATGAGCCTGAAAATGGTGTGACGCGTCCGTGCACGCTATGAGCACCTGACGCCACTCACGAAAAGAATAATAAATAATAAAACAATAAAAAAAAAAAATGAGAGGAAAAATACATCCACTTCATAATTTTAAGAAGCCCAGGGAATGTTTGCGAGTGAGCATTTTTCTTACTAAGAGAGAGAGAGAGAGAGAGAGAGAGAGAGAGAGAGAGAGAGAGAGAGAGAGAGAGAGAGAGAGAGAGAGAGAGAGAGAGAGAGAGAGAGAGAGAGAGAGAGAGAGAGAGAGAGAGAGAGAGAGAGAGAGAGAGAGAGGGGGGGGGGCTAAGTGAAGTCATGGGAGGTTGTCTAGTTTTGCGTGGAGGTGAAAGAAGGCTCTGTCGGACATTGGCAAGGAAATATAAGACTGGCTGGGAGGAAGTTTATAAGACCTCTTTCTTACTGCTCCCTCCTTGCTCTTCTTTTCCTTCCTCCCTCCTCTTTTTAAGTCTTATATATTTCTGGCTCTTTTCCTCATCCTTCTCGTTTTTCCAATCCTCCTGCACGTGGCGGACACAAGGCCAAGAGCACTGCCGGAGGAAAGGAGGGAAGAAGGAGGGAGGTGAGGAAGGAGGGGAGGATGGAAGGGAGGGAGGATGGAAGGAAGGGTGGAGAAGAAAGGAAGATAACTTTGAGCTTTACGCGAAATTGAAAGTGAAGAATAGCAGGATATCTTTCACTCTTTCTCACACACACACACACACACACACACACACACACACACACACACACCGCGTAGTCTAGTGGTTAGCACGCTCGACTCAGAGGGTGCGGGTTCGAGTCCCGGAAACCGGCGAGGCAAATGGGCAAGCCTCTTAATGTGTAGGCCTTGTTCACCTAACAGTAAATAGGTACGGGATGTAACTCGAGGGGTTGTGGAGTGTGTGTTGTGGTCTCAGTCCTACCGAAGATCGGTCTATGAGCTCTGAGCTCGCTCCGTAATTGCGAAGACTGGCTGGGTGACCAGCAGGAAACCGTGGTGAATTACACACACACACACACACACACACACACACACACACACACACACACACACACACACACACACACACACACTTGAAAGAGATACAAGTATACATACAGGTTTATAACTACATACAAGCAAACACATACAAATACTCATATACATATTCTTACCATGCATTCATGAATATATACATAAACAGTTACACACACACAGGTATAGATTGATTGTTAGATTCATTCAAAACAGCTACATTTTTTTTTGCTTAATACTTTTATTTGGGGTTCAAATTACACAGTCTATATTAGTAGAGGCATTAATTAATATGCAGAGGGCCTTAATCCCTTCAGTACTATGACGCGTTTCCATATTCTTTATGCTTACTATTTGGCAAGTTTATACAGCTTCAGAAACTTATGTGGGGATTAAAATAGTGAAGACTCTGGCCAGTAATCTTCTGACCTCCATAGACCCTTCCTAATGTAAATAAAATCGTCTAATCGTACCCAAAACTCATGGTAAAAAAAGCGTCTCGGTACTGAAGGAATTATGAAGGTGAGGAGCAAAGATTGTGGGTGATAGTCTGGCAACAATGGAAAGCAGAGGGTAAGGCAGCGGCTCTTATATCCCTCACATCCCCTTCGACTTTCCAAATACATGCGCTACATGATTCCAGTGTTGATGTGCTAATGTCACTCAATTAGAAAGACGCTTAATTAAGTAGTAAAGCAAACAATCAAATAATCAATCAACTAATTATCAACAGGAGTCGTAAGTGATTTCTGGTCCGTGGTTCAAAATTCTCCAGTGATATTTGGTTATTTTGTTTTAAAGGTTCTTATTTCATTCGCACGAACACCATCACTCACCCGCAACACTCGCCAACCATCGCCCAACGCTGGAAGACTTGCTGGTATCTATGGACAACACGCACGAATCAACACTACGTAGTCACTCACCAAAAGGAAACCGTGGTCAGTTAAATAACACTAGTACACTCGCATGACTGTCGAGAGAGCAAGGCCATCACATCACTCCCTAGGCAACACTTGAAGACTTGCCATCTTTCATGGACACAACGTAAAAATAAAATATTCTCAGCTATCGTAAATAAGCCAAGGTTAGTTAAATAATACTCGTACATTTCCTAGAATATCAGGAAAACAAGGCAAGAAACCGCATCATTCTTTAGACAATAGTACAACCAACACTTAAAGAATTGTAATCATTTACTAACAAAACCTAAAAACCTATTCAGTCACCATAAGGAAATCAAAGTCAGTTAAATCACACTCGTACACTCTTGATATTGTTTGGGAAGCAAGGTCACCGCAACACCACCACCACCACCACCAGCACCTTCCTCTAGCCAACAACACACAGCGTCGCGAAGAGAGTGGTGGGATTGCTCCAAGTGAATGCATGCGTGTGGGATCTGCCAAGGATTCCCTGCTGGAGCGTTTCGTGTCCAAGGCGTTGTTCCTAATGGCCCAGTCTTCCGGCCCCAAATCTTCTCAGCTCAGGCCGCTCACTCCCTCCCAGCAGTGGATCTGCCTCGCCTGTCACCACCACGATACCACTCTTACCGGGAAAGGAACACCATTTGTAGCACGAAGGCCTGAAGGTTAAATGGTGTGCTTCCCTGTGTGCTGCTGTGGAGTAACTAAGCTTGGAGGAAAGCAGTGACAATAGAGAAAGAAAAAGGAAGGAGGAAGAGGAGGAGGATTAAGTAAGTCAATGATCAACCGACTTCCTATTCCTTGTATGTCTGTTTGAGAGCTTATTCTGACTTAGTTGTTAGAAGGGGAGATGATACTGTATATAGTTCTTCCCCACCAAATAAGTGTAGAAGGAGGAACACATGATGATTGATGGGTAGTGAAAGGTTGACAATGTCTCAAGGCGTTCAGATACAGACGTTGTAACTTTGGAATCCTTGTGTCCATAATCAATACATATATAGACATACCTAGCATAACTTTTCAGACGTAATATTCTCTCTCTCTCTCTCTCTCTCTCTCTCTCTCTCTCTCTCTCTCCCTATCACTTATCATCACCACCACCTCACATGTTAGCCTCACAACACTCAAGGCTCCATTTTGTCTCTCCACGACACCCTCTTTTCCCATCTCCTCCCTTTACCAACACCCATCTTTGCACTAAATCCTCTCATCCTTCCTTGCCACTCACTCCCCTCTCGCAGCCTCTCTAACACTCTCCTCTTCCTTTCTTCTCAGCCATAACCCTCCCCATCAGACGCCCAGCCCTTCCTATTCCCTCCTGGGTCCCGCGCCGCCACTCTCACCGGGGCGTCTCGTGTCTTGGATGGCTCGGGGCGAAGTCTTTTACCCCTAAAGTTGAAGCACATAATCCCATTCCTCACCCGCCGCCTCCTCGAGTCTGTGCCACATTATTTATAACCCCTCGTATTATGGCGTCTTATTCTGATCCGCCCTGCCTTTCCTTCCTCTGCTCTACTCTACTGTACTCAGCTCTGCGCTCTCTCCACGACCATTTTCAAAGAGTGTAGAGATGATTAGCCAGGTTCTCAAACGTTTTTCTAATCAGAAGCGTAGAGATCTTGTTAATTCGCCACTACAACCATGAAAAACACTTTAAGAAGACGTGATTTTTAACTTCAATCAGCAGAGAGTGAAGGGGCAGCGTGGAAGTGTCTCATAACTCCTCGCTGGAAGGTGAAGTAAGAACGCTTCCTAAGGGTTTCTGCTAAGTGTGGTATATGGTAGTCAAGAGAGAGAGAGAGATGAACCTAAGGGAATTGCATAGCGCAGGGTCAACACGCCCAGCTGTGCCCGACTCTCGCTGCAGTCTCGGAGTAAAGAGAAGGATGAATGTTCCTGGTTATTACCCGGGATGAGAAAATGTGGCATGAAATTATATTGCCAGAGAGCTACGAAGAAAGGAAATTTTATGTTCATTAATGGGTGGAGAGAGAGAGAGAGAGAGAGAGAGAGAGAGAGAGAGAGAGAGAGATGGGATAGGTTGGAGGAATACTGATGCGCTCTCTCTCTCTCTCTCTCTCTCTCTCTCTCTCTCTCTCTCTCTCTCTCTCTCTCTCTCTTCTGTGTGTGTGTGTGTGTGTGTGTGTGTGTGTGTGTGTGTGTGTGTGTGTGTGTGTGTGACATCACTGGCGTCGTAAGCAGTTATGACAAAGAGTTTATGTACCGTAACGTAATAGGGGACGACTTGATGACTGTGATGTGAATGATAGCTGTGGTGTGGTGTGGTGTGGTATAGTGTGATGTGGTGGTGGTGTGGTGTGGTGGTGTGGTGTGATGTGGTGTGGTGTGGTGCAGTGTGATGTGGTGGTGTGGTGGTGTGTGTGGTGTGGTGTGGTGTGATGTGGTGGTGTGGTGTGATGTGGTGGTGTGGTGTGGTGTAATGTGGTGTGGTGTGGTGAGGTGTAATGTGGTACAGTGTGGCAGTGTAGTGTGGTGTGGTGTGGTGTGGTGTGGTGTGATGTGGTGGTGTGGTGTGGTGTGGTGTGGTGTGGTGTAGTGTGTAGTGTGGCAGTGTGGTGTGGTGTGGTGTGTGGTGTGGTGTGTGGTGTGGTGTGGTGTGGTGTGGTGTGGTGTGGTGTGGTGTGGTGTGGTGTGGTGTGGTGTGGTGTGGTGTGGTGTGGTGTGGTGTGGTGTGGTGTGGTATGGTGTGATGTGGTGGTGTGGTGTGGTGTGGTGTGGTGTAGTGCGGTAGAGCAGTGTGGCTTACAGCGGTGTAGAATTGTTCAGCGTAAAATCCTGAGGAAAAGAAAAAAAGTTAATTCTGACAGAGAGAGAGAGAGAGAGAGAGAGAGAGAGAGAGAGAGAGAGAGAGAGAGAGAGAGAGAGAGAGAGAGAGAGAGAGAGAGAGAGAGAGAGAGAGAGAGAGAGAGAGAGAGAGAGAGAGAGAGAGAGAGAGAGAGAGAGAGTGCCAGCCCCAGCCAACCATACAACCAGCTAGTCACACACACACACACACACACACACACACACACACACACACACACACACACACACACACACACACACACACACACACACACACAGAAGATGAGGGGAGAGGAGAGAGAGGGGTGAGCACTGCAACATATAGTCTCGATGATCAAATTTACGGCAGGAACGAGCACACTTATGATTAATTGGGTGGCGCGGCGGGTCCAGGAGGAGATTCAAGCGGTGCTCTAATAAATTACGATTGTACGACGTGATTGGATGAGGAAGTCATTATCTCGCGGGCCCGCCATCCGTCACCCGCGGAAAATTGCTGTGGTGGCGAGGAACCTTCCGCAAATAAAATAATGATTCCATGATTAATGTGCTTCATGTGCCTGTCAACCTTAAAGCAGGCAGAGTGGACCAGCGCGCCGTCACACACGCTCACGCACACACACACACACACACACACACACACACACACACACACACACACACACTCTCTCTCTCTCTTTCTCTCTCACTGGGCTGTGTGTGTGTGTGTGTGTGTGTGTGTGTGTGTGTGTGTGTGTGTGTGTGTGTGTGTGTGTGTGTGTGTGTGTGTGTGTGTGTGTGTGTGTGTGTGTGTGTGTATCTGGATCTTTCCCATTCTAAAAGATAATATGAAAATAAAAGACGCATACACACTTTAGTTCACAAAAATCAAGGGAAAAGCAGATATGTAATTATTTTTTCTATCTTTTTTCGGTGAATTTTCGTCAAAATGGTCCAGGGAAATGTTTGGAGCAGCGACTCGGGCTTAAAATGTCCCTAACGCGGCCATCATGATGAAGAGGTGGCCAGGGTCGGCTTGGCGGGGCGTGGCGCGTGGCACTCACTGTTGTTTATGAGGCGAGGAAGAACGCGGCTGTAACAACCTTGCTGAGGCCAACGAGAGCTGCCTTGTGCCTGTTGATCTGGTAAGTACATTGATTTTTCCATGTAAATTTCTGTGTATCTTGTGAGGTTGTGCTCATTTGGCTAAAGTATGTATTGCATTATGTGACTCCTGGTTGTGGGCAATAAAATATCTATCTTTCTATTTATCGATCTATCGACCTGTTTATCTATTAATCAATATATGTGATGTTCAGGAAGTCAGGGGGTCACTGTTTGAATCCCATAATTGATGTCACAGGACAGACACTCAGATAATAAAGGAAAGCCAGCCAACCAACCCAACCAACCAACCAAACCAAACAAAGCGTTATTTCCTAATATGGGATTGCCCTAGTTTTTCCCCCTTCGATACTCTCTACCTCGAGATTCAGATTTAGAAGGTCATTGCTTCAATCACATACGTTTTTTTTTTTTTATGTGAGAGGAGTGCTGGCCAAGGATAACAAAAGAAGCAAAAAAGAAGAGGCTCACTAAGGTGCCAATCCCAAAAAATAAATGCATGAAAAAATACAAAAAACTGGAGAAATGTTATGAGGCTTCCCTTTCGAAACAACTCAAGTCATAGATAAGATGGAATATATAAGCAAACAGGAAATTCCACAGTTCACCAGTGGAAGGGATTAGAACAAAGAATACTGGTGAACTCTTGCATTTGACAGGTGGACATAACAGGGTGACAGAAAGTAGGAAATCCAAGACTGCAGAAGGAGGAAAGGCTGGCAGTTAGCAAGATAAAAAGAGGAGATAGCATGAAAGTATAGCAGCTTAGTGGCGAGCTCCAGCACCTCGCCAGTCCCTGCTAGCATCTCACTGCAGGGAAGCAACAGGGTCTCTCCTCAGAAGCCACTGTCATAATGGGAATACTTTGGAATAAAACCACCTCGCCTGACGCTTGGCGTAAATAGTTCGGCAGAATTACAATTTTACATTAGAAAGAATATTTAAGGAATGTATAGAAAGGAATTGTGATTGTACCTCATGCTTCAGTTTGCCTTTAATGACTTAGTATGTATGCATGTATGTACAGTATGTATGTACCTAACATACGATTCAAAAAGATGTATATTTGAACGTACCGTGAATAAAAGTTAATCTGTTATTTTTACCTTGTTGTCAATCTAAATCTTGCAGACATACACACACACACACACACACACACACACACACACACACACACACACACACACACACCCCTCGTCTCTCCCCACCACGGACACACACAGAGACACGCAATATCTTTCACACTGACGGCGACTGCATGGTTTCTATTTCCCGCAGTGTTCTTTACTTGAAGCAACACATCACGGCGGCAGGACCTCCATAACGCAAAGAGCAATGGAGCCAGATTAGTACGGCACAAGTTGGTCCGCCGGGTGTAATGACAGACGGGGGAGAGAAAAGTGTTCTTTGGCAGACACCGTAAGTCACCAGGCCAAGGTACTGATCAGTGTCTTCTCGCGTGAACTGAGCTACATATACTACACTCGCGCCACACTACGCTATATTCCACCACAGCGCTCGGGTTCCTGCAGCTGCCGGTGAACTAGACAGGGTGGCGGTCAGTCCTGAAGTAAGTTAATTAGTTTGAAAGGTGAGCAGGTTGAAGCGGTGGTACTGTTGTATTACCTTGAGTCTCCAGCGAATACAGGTGAGAGAGAGAGAGAGAGAGAGAGAGAGAGAGAGAGAGAGAGAGAGAGAGAGAGAGAGAGAGAGAGAGAGAGAGAGAGAGAGAGAGAGAGAGAGAGAGAGAATCAAACCATAGTTTATTGTTTCTCTACCATCTTTCTCACTCACCTGTCATATTATACTTCCAATTACTTTAGACAGATCCAGAACACACACACACACACACACACACACACACACACACACACACACACACACACACACACACACACACACACACACACACACACACACACACACACACACACACACACACACACGGCCCGGTAGCTCAGTGGTTAGAGCGCTGGCTTCACAAGCCAGAGGACCGGGGTTCGATTCCCCGGCCGGGCCGTGTTCACCTAGCAGTGAGTAGGTACGGGATGTAAATCGAGGAGTTGTGACCTTGTTGTCCCGGTGTGTGGTGTGTGCCTGGTCTCAGGCCTATCCGAAGATCGGAAATAATGAGCTCTGAGTTCGTTCCGTAGGGTAACGTCTGGCTGTCTCGTCAGAGACTGCAGCAGATCAAACAGTGAATTACACACACACACACACACACACACACACACACACACACACACACACACACACACACACACACACACACACACACAGACAGCCTCTAAGACTCTGAAACGTGCAGTCTTAAGAAACAATGACTATTATTTTGAGGTGAAGGTTGAACGGAAGACACAAAAGCCACGTACGTAAGTGAGTGACGGGTGAGAATGAGGCGAGGTGGGCGTGTTATGAGAAAGGAAGGTGATGCGACTAAAACAACAATGAATATGGAAATAAATAGTTGAAAGAAGTTGAGATGGGATGGCGAGTTCTAAGGAGGAATTGGTGTGACTGAATGGACAATGAATATGGAAAGTAAATAAGTGAATTTTGTTGAAATCGCACCGGTGTGTTATAACTGAAGGCGATGAGACTGATAGGTCAATGGATTTGGAAGTAAACAGGTGAAAGAAGTTGAATAGAGACAGATGTGGTACAGTGAAACCATGCGTGCTTTGCGGTCCGAGGGGTCTCCAAGCACACGAGTTCGAATCCTGTCCTCGGTCTGAGTGTAGGTTGGGCTTTCTCACTCGGGGCAACGGTTTCCTAGCGGGTGGGCTTTGAGATAGGAGGTACCCCAAAAATATCTCCTTTAGCCGATAAATTCCCGTGAAAAGCCCACACGGTACAAAAAAAAAAAAAAAAAAAAAAAAAAGTGTGTGTGTGTGTGTATGTGTGTGTAATTCACCTTGGTCGTCTGCTGGTTACCCAGCCAGTCTTCCCCATTACGGAGCGAGCTCAGAGCTCATAGACCGATCTTCGGGTAGGACTGAGACCACATCAACACACAACACACACCGGGAAAGAGAGGCCACAACCCCTCGAGTTACATCCCGTACCTATTTACTGCTAGGTGAACAGGGGCCACACATTAAGAGGCTTGCCCATTTGCCTCGCCGCTTACCGGGACTCGAACCCGGCCCTCTCGATTGTGAGTCGAGCGTGCTAACCACTACACTACGCGGTGTGTAGTGTGTGTGTGTATGCAGGTAGAGAGCTAGATGTAGGTAGACAATTTTATAGAAGGTAAGATTAGGTGACTTAAAAAATGATGAATATGAAAGTAAATAGATGAAGAAAAAAAAAAAAACTGAAAACGATGTTAATCAATCAATGAAAATATAAGAAGATGTAAGAGACAAAATGTTATAAAAGATGTTTTGGTCAGCAGAAATAACTGGAGAGGCTGATTAACCTTGGCGATCAATCCTCCATGAAGGCGAGAAAACACTGAACACAAAGGTATCAGTAATGCGAGGACGAAACACAATCCAATTTCTCAACCGCCGTCTCCCCGCGTCTGTGCCACATTAGAACTCTTATTCTGACATGCTCTGCTTTGCTCTGCTCTTACACAACTATTTTCAAAGGCCACTGGGATGATTAACCGTATTCTCAAGAGGGTTTCTTCTGTCTAAAACGTGGAAGTCTTGTTAATCTGTCATCGCAACCATAAACACTTAAGTAAAAGATCCGTGTCATTGCAATTAGTAAAGCCTTTTGAGAATAGTGGAGGTGAGCTGCGGTGAGGAAGAGTTTCAGAGTGTGGTCTTATGATCCTCGCTGCAAGAGAGTGGGAAGATTTGAGGTATGGAGGAAAGGCGAACCCAAGGGAACTGTATTTGCTGCAGAGTCAATGCGGGATATTTTCGACAGGTCAGGGAGATGGATGAGAACCCCGTACAATAAAATGTAAACAGCGTGCTTAGATATTCAGCAAACGAGACACTGAGTAGAACCAGCCAATCAAGTGGTAAGTATTTCTGAGAATCAACGAGGATGAGAGATAGTAATAAAAAAGAATGGCAGCATCCTTGAATACTGGCTGAGATTCATTTGATTTAGTGATCGCGGTGAGTACAAGAGAGAGACACTCAGACTAACAGGCAACCTCCATTACCTCCTGTGGAAATTGTCAAACTTTTATGACGATTTGTGGGAAGCTATAAAAAAAACTTTCCGGCATAACATTTTGTAACGAGCTGCCTCACTGCCAAAGCTGACGTTAAATCTTGCGTGAGAGAGTACGAGGGAACTTTGGAGGTAAGTACCTGACAGAGATGAGAGACACTAATGCACGAGAAGAGGCGAGTTCATGTCGTCAGTACTGCCTTCATGGCCTCCAGGACTCATATTTCCCTTTATGTCATTTCTAACTGTGACGTAAAAAGGAAGAGAGAGAAAAAAAAAGAATTTCTTTCTCTTTTCTTTCGTTCGTCCAAACTTTTTGCCGGCGACTTACATGATACGAAGATACGAAGGACACGAGGAATGCCGAAATCCCGATGGAGACGCAAGAAATAATTCTATGTTTGGTGAGAGGCGAAATACAATGATGAATGTAGTGAATAAGTCAGGCTGAGCGACGCCCCATCTGGTGAAATGCTGCGTGCTTCACTTGCAATGTCATGACAGGAAGAGAAAAGCAAGAGAGGAGGAAAGAAATAGTTTGACAGCGAGAGACAAGTCAACAGAGTTTAGTTTGACGGAAGTTCAGAACAAGTATTGGCAGTCAGAGGAAAAAAAAGAAGGAAGACGAAAACTATGCATAAGAAGGGAAACAAAGTAAATAGCAACAGTCACAGAGAACAGCATATCTCACAAAACAAAGGGAGAAATCAAGGAAAGCAAACGAACTAATAACATAAGCAAGAAGATAAACATAGCCTAAAAAAAAAAAAATAATACGAATTATAAATCAAAGAAAAGAAAGAACGAAAAAAATGATGAAAAAATAAAGTCAAATAAAATAAAACCAATACACCAATAAAAAAAAAAACGTAAAAGAAAAAAAAAATAGAATCTGAACAATAAATAAATGAAAAAAAAAGAGAAAAAAGGACGTCATACAAATTAAAAGAAAAAGGAAAAAAAAAATAATGGCATTAAATATTAGAGACTTCAGAAACCATGGAGCCGGAGACAGACACAAGGAGCAAACATAATGAGCATTTTTAGCGTCTCCTTAAGGCAACTCTCCATTAAACATTGTAACCACAGCAACACGACCTTCATTAGTGCTGCAGCGCCTTCAGACAGAGAGAGAGAGAGAGAGAGAGAGAGAGAGAGAGAGAGAGAGAGAGAGAGAGAGAGAGAGAGAGAGAGAGAGAGAGAGAGAGAGAGAGAGAGAGAGAGAGAGAGAGAGATTTAGTTAGAAAAACCTTATAAAATGACTATCTATTTTTACTTTACCTTTCCTTTTTTCTCTTCATTCCTTTCTTTCTTCTCTTCTTCTCCTCCTCCTCCTCCTCCTCCTCCTCCTCCTCCTCCTCCTCTCCTTTCTATATCTGAACACAATCTGAAATAAATAAAAGTGGATTAATATCAGAGAGAGAGAGAGAGAGAGAGAGAGAGAGAGAGAGAGAGAGAGAGAGAGAGAGAGAGAGAGAGAGAGAGAGAGAGAGAGAGAGAGAGAGAGAGAGAGAGAGGGAGTAACAAAAACATGAGACGATACTTTGCACCTGGAAATCAAATACCCTGGAGGAAATGTTTAATATTATTGAGAAAGAGAAGAGGTTAGGTGAGGTGAGGTTAGGCGAGGTGAAGTGAGATGAGGCGAAGTGAGGCAAGGTGAGACGAGGCGAGGAAGCGGAGTAAGCCAGCACAGCAACCAATAAATGACGCAAGCCAAGCAACACTAAGAGATGAAAGCGACAGAAGGGAAAAGAATATACGACAACAAGAACGGCAGAAGCAAGAAAGGTAAGAGGAAGAACTGGAGTAAAGAAGAAACGTAAAAGCGTGACAAACCTGGTGAAGCAGAACTCGTGATAAATTGTAAGCATCCATTCTGAAATAAGGACTGAGTATAAGAAGTTATGAGTAGAATGAAGGGAAGACTCGCGACTGTTAACTCATTTCCTGCTACGGGCGTCCTTCATTCACCTTCAGTACATAGTTGCTTGCATGGAGACAGAGGAGACAAAAGAGATTAACCCCTTGAGTAACATAACGCGTTTCCATATTCAATCTTTGGTGATCTTTTACAGCTTCAGAAACTCATGTGTGGGATTTGAATAGTGAAGACTCTGGCCATTATTCTTCTAATCTCCATAGACTCTTGTTGATGCCAATAAAATAGTCTAATCGTACTCAAATAATCTCAGGCTAAAAATGTGTCCCAGTATTGAAAGGTTAATCTTGTGTTTCTCTTAGACTATTGAAATATTTAAGAGTTTAGAACAAAAAATAATTGTGGCGTAAGTTGTTGGTGATGAAAGATAGAATTGTGTGCAGCAGTGAAGGGGCATTTCGAACTTCCTATGGCATGACTTCATTCAAGACACTTATCCCTCTTTTTTGGCTAACTCTCTCGAACGTGTAAATGGACTTGCAACTAAGTGAACTTTTCTAAAAAATTTATGTTACCCTTGGCCAACTTTCCCCTCTTACATAGAAAATACTCTACCTCTCAAAAAAAAAAAAAAAAAAAAAAAAAAAAATATGTTTCAAAAAAAAAAAAAAAAAAAAAAAAACAGGCCATCACCAGTAACAAATAAATCAGGGTAGCAAGGACTCACGTAAATAATGGTAAATTGTCTGTAAAGCTGGTCATAAAATCACTCGCTAGCATTCCAAAGGGTTAATAATTCATCACACTTTCATGTCACAGAAAAAAAAAAAAATCTCCAGTACGCTGATCTGACCCAAGCAGCAGAGGAATTTGATTCTGTACTCACCAAAAATCACTCGTTAATCTTTTGCTTGCTAATAACATGGCACTCATTTCCTGATTGCAGTTACCTTACACGATATTATTGAGCGAGGACAAGGAAGAGTACAAGGATTAAATTAACTGAGGTACTTCATTACTCCATTCCCATGTCAGTTGTTCATTTCGAAGTAATCTTGTATTTAATCCTTTCAATACTGAGACGCATTTTTATCTTGATTTTTCGATGTAATTAGACGATTTTATTTGCATTAAGAAAGCTTTATAGAGATCAAAAGATAAGTGGCCAGAATCTTTACTATTTTAATCCCCACATAAATTTATGAAGCTGTATAAAATCACCAAAAAGTAACCGGAATAAATATAAAAAAGCGGCATGGGACTAAATGGGTTAAGCGTGAATGGAAGGAGAAGCAGTAAGAGGATGACATGTCTTTTTATTCATTCAGCACACTGACGCACAACAACGGCTCCTGCATCACACTGAGTTATAAGGAGGGACATGCGAATACCTCAGGCGCCGCCCTCCACTAAGGTTACCCAATCAGTTTTTGTTCATAATAAATAACACCAATGAATTACAGCGATTTCTTGGGACACCTGGGGCATTCAGATCCAGGAAGCGAATGGTCGATGTATAGCAAAACTCGTCACGCTTCGCTCTGCTGCTCCTCAGTGACAAAGTTAGTGAAGAGCAATAAATCCCCGCAAGACTTTCGCACATAACTGAGCCCCGGTGATCGCTGTGACTCTGCTCTTGCCTCACTCTCTTGCTTCACTTCCACGCTCTTCCACTTCCTTCATTTTATTTTTCTCTTATCTTCATTCCTGCCTTCAAAATTTTTCCTTTCCTCACACTTTTATCAGCCTTCTTCTTTTCTTCCGTTCTCATCATTCCTCTTATTCCTTCTCTCCACTCTTCATTACTCTCTCCCTCCCTCTTCCTTTCTTACTTCTCTGTTTTTCTTTTCTGTCTGTCTGTCTGTCTGTCTGTCTGTCTGTCTGTCTGTCTGTCTGTCTGTCTCTCTCTCTCTCTCTCTCTCTAACAATGGACCATATTTTGAAACACCTCAACGCGGCACCTCCACTGCTTTCAAGAGACTAGTTGGTGACACGAGTTATAAAGAGTGCTTGTGTTTAAGGTTCCGATGACAGATTAACCCCTTTACCGCACTCGCCTTCCTCTTATGCACAGTACAGCCCCGCCAGCCTCTATGATTCCGCTGCCTCACAAAGCTTACCCCACCGTCACTGCTCTGCATCAGCTGCCTGTCCATTGTATGTCACCCGTGTAGCGCTCCACCTCACTTGTTGCCACCCAAGAATTTCAAAGAAGAAATGAAAAAAAGAAGGAAGAATGGGACAAGGATTAGAAAGAGAAAAAATGAAAGAGGTAAGAAAGGGGCCGATGTGGTACAGTGGAACCATGTGAGGGGTCTCTAAGCGCACGGGTTCGAATCCTGTCCACGGTCCGAGTGTAGGTTGGGCTTCCTCACTCAGGGCAATGGTTTCCTAGCGGGTGGGCTTTGAGATAGGAGGTACCCTAAATAAGTATCCCCTTCAGCCCATAAATTCCCGTGAAAAGCCCACATGGTATAAATAAAAAAAATAAAAATAAAAAGTATAAAAATGATGATGATAATAAGCTTAAGCACCTTCCTTCGAATCTATACAAAGGCCAATCTTAAGATAACCAGGGACGCAACAATACCGTGTAACATTGAAGCACGACGCATTTCCATTTTGTTGAGGGGCCGAGAAAACATAGTAGATTACTCCATATGGGCCAGAAATATAAATTCGATGAGTATTGGAGCATGTACAGCTATGTAAATGTTCCAATACATTATCACGTTAGAATTTTCAAACCATCCACGTAAAGTATTTCGTCTCATTTCCCCATCTAGTATACAATGCTCGAGGACACAGCATAATTTACTATAAACACGCTATAAGTGCAGCGAGAAAAGAGTTTAATAAATGTAAAACTGCATATGATCTCCATACACTCTCAGGTCAGAATATCAGCTATTGATTTCTATATAAAACACACAAAAATTAAGCCTAAAGAATAACGTCACTGTAGAAAGAAAGTTCCCTGATCCCTTGACATAATTTGCTGTCGTCCCATAGATGAGGCATTCTTGTAGCCTGGGGGACGAGGTGGGACACGAGGAGGGGATTGGATTGGGGGGAGATGGAAGGAGAGAAGGGAGTTCCTATCCTACGATGAGAAAAGAAAATCGGTGATGTGTTCCTGAGGGGTCGGGGAGGAGGATGGGGAAGGAGCCACGGCGGTGACAAAGGGGCGTGCTGCGGCGGACGATGGCTCCCGCCCATCACCGAAATGACCAGGTGGCGAGCAGCGGCCAGCCAGCCAGCGAGGGACGCCCCACCTCGCCTTCCTGTGTCAATATCATCAGCAGTGGTGCCAACACTTCCCGCCGCCACCCCCGCCCGGAACTTCCTTGCGTCAACATAATAAACCAGCATTACCAACACCAGTGTCCGCGTGGCACCGTGGCAGTGCTCCCCCACGGAGCCTGAGTGCACACCAGGTACGCCCCGCCGCCACGCCACACCTGTCCCGTGACGTCACCGATGGCTGGTCAATACGGTCACTTGCCTTCACTGCGTCCAAATGAGTGGAAAAAAAAGTTTGTGAAATGTTGTTAAGAACTGCTGGGGCTTAATGTAGTGAGAGAGAGAGAGAGAGAGAGAGAGAAAGAGAGAGAGAGAGAGAGAGAAAGAGAGAGAGAGAGAGAGAGAGAGAGAGAGAGAGAGAGAGAGAGAGAGAGAGAGAGAGAGAGAGAGAGAGAGAGAGAGAGAGAGAGAGAGAGAGAGAGAGAGAGAGAGAGAGAGAGAGAGAGAGAGAGAGAGAGAGAGAGAGAGAGAGAGAGAGAGAGAGAGAGAGAGAGAGAGATTTGGTATCTAACTAACTTTCAAAAAAGAAATAAACTATAAACTTTGAAACAGACTGGCAAAGGAGAAAAAAAATTAACAGATAGATAAAAAAAAAAAAGAATCGTCCAATTGCATTTTATCAGCACCACCACCACCACCACCACCGCCGCCTTGCGCCAGTGACCCGTCTGACCTTCCCTATCACCCTCCCAGTCACTCACAGGCTTATCTGCCCCACAGCCTGTGTTGTGTGCCTCCATTAACCTTTACCTCCTCCCTTTGCCGCCGAGTGACCCTTGCCAGCCCAGTGACGCGCGACCTTTGTGACCTGAAGACCCACAACACATAACGCACACATGAGATGGTGGTGAACGTGGGATCGGGCAGACGTCCATGCGTAGGTTCGAATCCCACCACGAGCCGACTTGAAACTATGTCATTTGTCGAGTGGTTTAAAGTTACCTACATGTCACCATAGTACCCAAGTTCTAGGTGGAGGTGTAATTACCTCACAACAAAGATGCGCTTGGGTGGTGATATGGGTCCTAATATCGGTACCACTATAAGTTAAATTGCTCTCGCCGATAATGGGTGGAAGATGAACAGCGCTTCCCATACTCTTTAAGTATAAACCTACAGACGCTGTAGGCTATAACGTAATAAACACACACACACACACACACACACACACACACACACACACACACACACACACACACACCAAAAACACATCAGTTACTCTCTTGTCCCCTGTCAACACCGAAACGCAACGCCAGTACTTTCTCACACAACACCAGATACACTACTTTTGATCCTCTCTTGCAAAGACTGCAGGCGACGAGGGGAGCAAGAGAGGTCATCCCAGGTCACAGCAGGTCACAGGAGTCAAGTGTGTCATGGGTCGGGGCGCCGCAAGATCGATACAGCATCAAACTTTTGTCTCGTTGGCCTCCCCGCTACCACTGGACTTGGCTGGACCAAACCGCGTTGCCTCCAGTTACGCGGTACGGTCAGGAGCCGCATTACGCCAACACCAACGCCACCAACACCACCACCAGTAGCAGGAGAAGCAATAGTAGTAGTAGTAGTAGTAGTAGTAGTAGTAGTAGTAGTAGTAGTAGTAGTAATTGTTGTTGTTGTTGTAGTAGTAGTAGTAGAAGTAGTAGTAATGACAGTGGTAGGTAGGTATTATTATTATTATTATTATTATTATTATTATTAGTAGTAGTAGTAGTAGTAGTAGTAGTAGTAGTAGTAGTAGTAGTAGTAGTAGTAGGAGGAGGAGGAGGAGGAGGAGGAGGAGGAGGAGGAGGAGGAGGAGGAGGAGGAGGAGGAGGAGGAGGAGGAGGAGGAGGAGGAGGAGGAGGAGGAGGAGGAGGAGGAGGAGAGGAGAGGAGGAGGAGGAGGAGGAGGAGAAGAAGGAGAAGGAGAAAAAGGAGAAGAAGGAGAAGAAGGAGAACGAGGAGGAGAAGGAAGAGAAGAAGGAAGAGAAGGAGAAGGAAAAAAAAATAGAACGAATAGTAGGAGGACGAGGAAGAGTATAAAAGTAGACCAACCAGGCTGAACAGGTGGAAGAGGAAGAGGAGGATCGGAAGGGAGAAGAAGGAGGAGGAAAAGGATGGGCAAAGATGAAATAAAGCTAACAACAGTAAGCTTGAGATGAATTCGAGACATGCAGCGATTCATTTTATGGAACAACTTAGAAATGGTGCGAATGATAAAGAGAGCTCTTGAAAAAATAATAGAATCAAATTTTAAGAGGGCAAGAGAGAGAGAGAGAGAGAGAGAGAGAGAGAGAGAGAGAGAGAGAGAGAGAGAGAGAGAGAGAGAGAGAGAGAGAGAGAGAGAGAGAGAGAGAGAGAATTTTACACGCACACACACACACACACACACACACACACACACACACACACACACACACACACACACACACACACACACACACACACACACAAGCTTCTCTTCACAAGACGGACAAAGTTTCCATGTCTTTCTTTTCTTTTTCTTTTCTCGTCCAGTGTCGAATTCCTTGCTGGGACAACATAAAGGAGGCATCTCAGCTAAATGAATTTGCAGCAAGTCGCCTCCGGGAAGTTGGGAGAGTCGGCTGCCGCGTCGAAATCAAAGAAATGGACACAGGGACACGTATAGACATGTACAGACAGACAGACAGACAGACAGACAGACAGATACACTCCTTCCACCACCAGCACACCCAGAGAGAGAGAGAGAGAGAGAGAGAGAGAGAGAGAGAGAGAGAGAGAGAGAGAGAGAGAGAGAGACGTAGATTAAATCCTGTTTGGACAAGCTACACGTAAATTAAATCCTGTTTGGACAGACTCACACACACACACACACACACACACACACACACACACACACACACACACACACACACAGCTGTTGCTATTCAGTTGATTTATTACACATGAAAGTTAACTAGCAATCTGTACTTTCGTAATTGGAACGTACACACACACACACACACACACACACACACACACACACACACACACACACACACACACACACACACACACACACACACACACACACACACACACACACACACACACACACACACACACACACAGGGGTGATAGACACGTATGATTCCCTAATAAGAGAGGAGGCAGGAACACTGTGACAGGAAGGCTTGTTATTTGCACTCCCTCATTAAGTAACGAGGGAACTTTACATTGGGTTAGCCTTTAGAGTCTCCGCGGCAGGATTAGAGGACAGGCGCTTGTTTGCATCCCTGAGGACCTGTGCTGGCCGGCGACGTGGTGGAGGAGGAGGAGGAGGAGGTGGAGGAGGAGGAGGAGGAGGAGGAGGAGGAGGAGGAGGAGGAGGAGGAGGAGGAGGAGGAGGAGGAGGAGGAGGAGGAGGAGGAGGAGGAGGAGAAAGAGGAAGGAAGAAGAGGTACAAGGAAGGAAAGGAAGGCAGGAGGGATGATCGAACAGAGAAGAAAATAAGACTGACATGAAAAAAATAACCAGGAAAAGGAGATGAGAGACAAAAGGAAGGGCAAGAAGGAAAGGATAGAGTGGTAACGAGGGAGTGAAGGACAACACAGAAGGGAAGGATGGCCATAGAAAAGTAGGAACGTGACAAAAATATAAAATATGATAAAAAAAACTGTAACCAAATAAGGGAAAAGGAAGGAAAGAGGCACAAGAATAAAAACAAGATAAAAATGGAGTAAAAGGACGAAATGATGATGAGGAAGTGACAGGAAGGGAGAAAATGACAGGCGATTGAAGAAATCATGGAGCTGATAAAGAGAAACAAGAAATAAAAGCAGAGGAAAGGATAGACTGATGAGGAGGAAGTGAAGGGAGGAACAGGAGAGAAAGAGAGTGAGAAAGAGAGAGAGGAAGAGGGAGAGGGAGAGGGAAGGACGATCAGAGAGAGAAAAAAAAGAACATTGAAAAAAAAAAGTTAGGGAGGGAGGACCAAATGAAAGGAGATAAAGGAAAAGGCGGAAAGAATGAACTGACGTGGAGGAAGAGAGAAGGGTGCTTAACGAGGGGAAGAGTGGAAAGATGAGACACAGAGAGACGATGGAGGGAGGAGAGATGGCCAGGGAAACGAGGCGCTGGCAAAAAAAAGGACGAGTAACACATTTCCACAAACGGGCAGGAGACAGAGATAGCGGGAGGGAGAGAGAGAGAGAGAGAGAGAGAAAGAGGGAAAGGAAGAGACACCGAGAGACCCTGGGACTAGGAGAGACGAGGTGAGAGACATTAAGGAAGAGATTAGTGGTGATGGCAGGCTGTGGGCGGCGGGCGGTGGGCGGTGGGCGGTGGGCGGGGAGAGACACGGCGCAGGTGATGCAGCCTCTCACCCCCACAATAACGAAGCAGTTTATATGGTAACGAGGCATCAGGGGCCCGGAGCACCTGAGCCGCACGCCACCACGGGTAGGCAAGGCTCCTGCACACATTACACGGTTATTTCAATGAACCCAAGGCATCTCAAGTGTTCCGAGAAGCCTTCTGGGTGGCGGCGACCTTACGTGAGTTCCCGGGCGTGATGGGGTTGGTCCTGGGAAGTGAGGGGTGGGGTGGAGGGACGGTGGAAGCAAGGAAGAGGTGGCGAGGGCGTGCGGTGAAAACCATTCCTGTTATCACTGAATTTCGGTTGTTCTGTTTTTATTAATTTATTTTATGTCTTTTATCTGTATTGTATTTTTATTACCCATTTTATTGTCTTTTTGTCGTCGTGAAAGCCAACCACGAGCAATGAAAACCATTCCTTTTATCAATGAAGTTCGGTTATTCAGCTTTTTATTTATATAACTGATGTTTTTTTTTTTTTTATCTCTATTCTATCTTTTATTATTCACTTATCGCCTTTTTATCGCCGTAAAAGCCAACCACGTTATTTCCTTCCTTCAATGACATTTTTTTTTTTATTACTTCCATGACTGTGTTGTGTTCCATTTTGTATGTGAGAGGGGAAAGCAGTCCAAGGGCAACATAAAACACACAAAGAAAAAGCTCCACTAAGTCTCCTTGCATGTCCGAGAGTTAGCCAAAAGAAAGGGATAAATGTTTATTACTTTCATTATTTTAATTTCCATGCTTGTTTTCTCTTTATCCATTATTTCTATCATCTAGGTCCATCATCCTGCTGGTCTTTTCATCTATCATTTCTATTACATATTTATTAATTACCTTGTATATTTAATGACCTCGTTCTTTTGTCATCACATAAGTTCCATTTCCTTCTTTTATTTCATATGTATTATTCAGCTTCCATTACTCTTACATTCCATCTATTATTTCTGTCATATCTTTATTCTGTATGTCACAATTTTTCTATCCTCGCCTAAATTTTATTCTGTTTTTATTTTTTCTATCACAATCGCATTTTTCTCTCTCGGGCTGGTATTCAAGTTTAGCCTTTTAATATCACACATGCGAGCTTTTAGTGTGATTATGATATTTCTCAGGTGAGAGATTTGATAAAGATTTAATCCATTTTATATATCAAAACTGTAAATCATAGCCAGAGTTTGTGACAACCTGACTAGAGAGTAATAAAATTAGGCAAACAAAGAGACAACCAAACAAACATTAACTTATTGCATTGTGTCTGTTAACGTAATTGCATTCTCTCTCTCTCTCTCTCTCTCTCTCTCTCTCTCTCTCTAAAACTACTTCACTACGGAAGAGTATTAACAGGACCTACCTTCTCTATGGTAAATGTCCACAATAAGTCCTAGCTCTATTTGGTGACGAAAAATTCTTTACCAGTAACTTTTGATGAGCTTTACAATAACCTATCATTACTTTTTGTTACAAATAATTCTGTTAGTAATTTTAGCCCCGTCCCCATTTCTCAGGAAAATGATTATTGTGTTACACAAGATAATCTGGCATCGATCAGCTGGCGGAGAAGGAACAGATGCATCCCTCGCACTGAATTGAGTTGTGTTCCTTGTTGTTAGTTCATTTATATGTGTTCTGCTTGTGAATAAATTGCTATGTGCTGGAATTGAGTCTTTCTGGAACCAGCTGGCAGGTGGTACGCCGGGAATGTACCACACTTTCAAGTGGTCCTCGCTCAGGAAAGTTTGGGAACCACTGCTCTAGCCAAATTGAACTGAACCGAACTGTAGAATTAACTCAACTAAGCTAAACGCAATTAAACCTAACTTAACTAACCTAGATTGACTAAACCTAACCTAAATAGATCAGTAAATATCAAAACGCTGAAATAAAGCTTATATATATATATATATATATATATATATATATATATATATATATATATATATATATATATATATATATATATATATATATATATATATATATAACGTGACGCAGTTATTATTAATTTATGTATGAGGGGTTTCAAAGCACTTAGCACGAAAATGTTGAGCCAACGAGACACGCCATGAAAGTATGAGTGAGTTTGTCGTGATTCTATACACATATCCTGGAAACTCGTACTCAGAGTTAACCTGTACTCTCAATCATTCATCCCTATTCTGTCCACCTCTCTAATGCAAGAGTTGACCAGTACTCTCAATCATTCATCCCTATTCTGTCCACCTCCCTAATGCAAGAGTTGACCAGTACTCTCAATCATTCATTACTATTCTGTCCACCTCTCTAATGCAAGAGTTGACCAGTACTCTCAATCATTCATCCCTATTCTGTCCACCTGTCTATTGCAAGAAATAACCAGTAGTCTCAATCCTTCATATCTTTCTCTGGTAAACTCTGGAACTCCCAGCTTACTTATGTATTTCCAATTTCCTATGACTTGACATCGTTAAAGAGGGAGTTTTCAAGATATTTACCCCTTCTTTTGGCTAACTCTCTTGGATCTGCAAGAGGACTGGCAACTAAATGAACCTTTTTATTAATCTTTTGTTGTCCTTGGCCATAGAAAAAAAGAAAAATCCGCGTCTCAGAAAAGGACTTTTTGTGCTGCATTGTATTCGTTTATGCTGGTGGAAAAAAAAAAAATCAGCTGGTTACTAATGAAGACTACCACGTAAATGAACACACAAAATAAATAAATGTCTGGAAAAAAATGCTGATGAAAAATGTAAATAAAGGTTAGTGAAAGAACAGGTTGATTGGAAGAAAATAAAATGACTGAATTGTGTAATGAAAAAAAAGACTAGTGAAAAAATCTAAACAAATAAAATCTTGATGGAAAACATTGTTGAAAAAAATATTAATATCAGGAATAACGGGAAAACAATATACGTAGGTTGGTGAATAAATAAAAGCTGATGAAATGATATAGAAGCTGGGGAGAAAAGAAGCACAAACAATTATACAAGCAGTAAAGAAAATGACATATGATGAATTGCGGGGAATCATTATTCGTATTCTGAAACGCTTTGCTCTCTCACCATCACCATCACTGCTTTCCAAAGGCTCCAATTGAAGATATTCATGTTTTTAAGAGTATTATCATGGTTATGGTGATAGATTGGCTAAATTTCTAGTTTATTAAGAGGACAAACTGTCTTGAAAATCCGGCTACTTGTCTCTGACCTTGACAAATTGTCGTAGTGAGAGGGGAAGGCGTTTCTGAATACAAACGTAAATCTGATGACATGAGTTTTGTCACCTACAGTCTGCCTTTCTCTCTCTCAACATTACTATTAATAAAGGCCGCAGAGATGATTAGACGAGTTTTCAAGAGTGTTTCTCCCGTAGATAATATAGAAGTCTTGTTAATTTGCCTCTAAAATAAAAAAAAAAATAAAAATACTCTTAAAACACCAATGTCATTTCAAATGGAACGTTTTAAATGTAGAGGTGTGGCGCAAGTGTTTCAATAAATGTTTGCATGTGTTGTTCTGCCACACACACACACACACACACACACACACACACACACACACACACACACACACACACACACAACATGCCTTGGTGCAAAAACTCTAATATTCTGGCAATCTCTGTGGTGCGAAGGAAGGTGTGACGCCATCCATGTACATAACGTTCACATGTGGAGGAGTTAGCGCTTTCTAGTAACTCGAGCGCCTTAAAGACCTTTCGTTGGTACGCCGTAACTCAATAACGTGAGATCGGTCTGTTGAAGGTGTGGTGGCGTGCATTATAAGGTTCACACGTGCTCTGTCATAGTTCTCGCGTCATAAAGAGCCTGTTGTTGTGGCGTCATAAGGCAATAAAGAAGGAGAATGTGAGTGTTGTGAGGGAAGTAATGTCCTTGGTGGAGTCTTTCTATACGCAGCGCGATGCAATAAACGAGTCCTTTGTTCGTGATTTCTGGAAACAAAGGTCACGGCTCAGCAAAGACACTAGGGAAATATATCACGTTCAGGACACGAATCACTGTCTTACATGTACATCAGTCTTCAAAAAAGATGTGTGGTTACTTGTTTCCCTAAAAGTTCTCTGATTTATCGACAGTCACACAAAAGCTGACATTTGGTAAATTCATAGCTTGTCATCTTCTCTTGCTACTTTCATCCTAACTGGTCTTCTGATCTTGTTAGCTACGTGCTTCCCTTCCTCTCGTGGTTTAGCAGAACAAGACTTTCTACTTCCTCTCACCTCTATTCTGTCAATCTCCCTAATGCAAGAGTTAACCATTATTTTTAGTCTTTCATCCCTTTCACTGGAAAACCATGCATCCTTACTTTACCTTACCTTCCCCTTCCTATGACTTGAATCTTTTAAGAGGGAAGTTTCAAAACACTTCTCCAACTTTAGATAACCCTTCTCGCTCCCTTTTTTTGTATGTAACTTTTCGTTGCCCTTAACCAGTATCCCTCTTACATAAAAAAAGAGATCAAAGGGCGAGAGACTGTAGGAAAAACATATCAAAGGCTCGGAAACTGAAAGAAAAAAAAGGAAAACTAGTAATACTACTCGACTATGGACCGAGACTCTGCCCGCCTTAACCTTGTCACAGGAGTCCGAACGATAAAGCAGCATATGTTGACTTTGACTGTGGCCGCGTGAATTCTGCCGTCTGTCTATTTCATCTTCTTTAAATACGAATAATAGAACATGGTGCTGAGGACATGAATAAGTGGCGAGGCATTATGCATGGCGCCAGCTCACGACACTTTAGAAATGGCGATGCCAAAAATTAGTATGGAAAAAGGAAGAAGAGGAATAACAACAGCAATATCAACAGTAATAATAGTAATGATAGTAATAACAATAAAAATAATGATATAATGATGAAAAATATGAAGAAGGAGAAGAAGAAGAAAAAGAAGAAGAAGAAGAGGAAGAAGAAGAAGAAGAAGAAGAAGAAGAAGAAGAAGAAGAAGAAGAAGAAGAAAAGAAAAGAAAAGAAGCAGAAGATGAAGATGAGGAAGAAACAGAAGAAGGAAATGAAAAGGAGAAGAAGAAGAAAAGAAAAAGAAAAGAAGAAGAAAAGGAGAAAAGAAAGAAGAAGAAGAAGAAGAAGAAGAAGAAAAAGGAGAAGAAGAAGAAGAAGAAGAAGAAAAGGAGAAGAAGAAGAAGAAGAAGAAGAAGAAGAAGAAGAAGAAGAAGAAGAAGAAGAAGAAGAAAAGAAGGAGAAATGAAGATGAGGAAGAAAAGAAAAGAAAATGAAGAAGGAGAAGGAAAAAGAGAAGAAAAAGAAAAGAAGAAAAGAAGAAAAAGAAAGAAGAAGAAGAAGAAGAAGAAGAAGAAGAAGAAGAAGAAGAAGAAGAAGACGAAGGGTGCAGATGATACTAATGATTTATCAGTAGCTTAATCTAGCTGGTGTTCTATCTCAGAGACAGTGCAAAAAAAATCCAGCTGGTGTTCTATCTCAGAGACACAGTGCAAAAATATCGAGAGAGAGAGAGAGAGAGAGAGAGAGAGAGAGAGAGAGAGAGAGAGAGAGAGAGAGAGAGAGAGAGAGAGAGAGAGAGAGAGAGAGAGAGAGAGAGAGAGAGAGAGAGAGAGAGAGAGAGAGAGAGAGAGAGAGAGAGAGAGAGAGAGAGAGAGAGAGAGAGAGAGAGAGAGAGAGAGAGAGAGACTTGCGACACCTGTACCTTGTTTTCGAGCGTACCGTGTTGCACCTCATCATATTTCCTATTGGACGATATATTTTCTTTTATTTATTTATTTTTTTAGTTCATTTCTACTTTGTTTTTATTTTTCAACGACGTTTCTCCCTTATTAACGACGCTTTCTCTTTTCCTCGAAGTTGTTTTCATTCTTCATTTTTTTTTTTTATATATTGATTTCATGAACGATTGAACGCTTAGTTAAGGGGAAGTCAACGAGTCAATTACTGTATGGCGGAGGAACTAATAGTGGCGATAATGGGCGGTTAGTTATGTCTCTTTACTCACACCAAGCTGCGGAGACAGTATTCATTCCTACGAGTAAAATAAACACACATAAATCACTTACCACATAGTTTTCTCCGTTATACATCCTCCGTGCTCTTTTCCATCCTGTTCTCCCACACGTTGTTTAGTATATGTCGTGGTATAAAGGGTCACAATAACCACAAAGGAAAAAAATAGGCAGTATCAGACCTACTTGTTCCCAGGAAGTTGCCAATGGACTTGGTACGTACATCATCTAATATAGGTACATATTCTGAAACACTTCCGCGCCGGACCTTCACTATTTTCAAAGGGCTCCAGTTGGAATGACAAGGGTTTTTAAGGATGTTTCTGTAATTCTTGTACGTACATCATTCAATACAGGTAAATATTCTGAAACACTTCTGCGCCGCACCTTCACTCTTTTCAAAGGGCTCTAGTTGAATTGGCATGGGTTTTTTAAGGGTGTTTCTGTAATTCTAGTGACATGTTAACAAATTTTCTGTATTATCAATAGGAAAAAAAAAATACTCTTTAGAACTCGGTTATTTGTCTCTGTAGTCTTTGAAAACGGTCCCGTGGAGCGTTTCTGAATATGACGCATAAAGTGAAACAACACAAGAAAGACACACTTCGGTACACACACTTGTTATACAGACTAACACGTTCCCTGGTGTTTGTTCTTCCTTTGTGTTCTTTCTCCATCTGCTCTCCTCTCTTTTCTCTACCTATTATAGTTCTCCCAAAAACAACAACAACAACAACAACAACAACAACAAATTTACCTGTTTCACTCATAGCGGAGAACAATCGTTCACTCTGCCCTCAGCCCAGGAGCGGAGTAGGATGTGGGTGACTGAGAAAAGTATTGTCTCGATCTGTGAAAAGACAAAAGAAGAAGATAATGGTTAGGAAGGAGACCATCTCGTCTTTCACCACTCTAATAACTCATTTCTCCCTATAACCGCATGAAGCTTTAGCCCTTTACTTCTTGTCCTCTCCGATTACGAAGGCTAAGGCTCCTGTCTACGTTTCCCTTGATGAGTCCTTTTACAGTGTTCATGTGTTAATCAGAGCCAGTATTCTGAAACGCTTTAGTCTCTCGCTACGACTTATTTTAAAATCTCTAGTGTTTTTTCATTGATGAGGGAGAATCTTTATAAAATCACTACTAGAATACTAAAAATCCCTTTGAAAACTTCGATAACATCCATTGGAACCTGGTGAAATTGTAGAGTCAGCTAGTCAGCTTGAGAATACAGTTCCAGATTCCCTGTTATTATTCTCCGCCCCTCGAGATATGCAATTGTTCTATCCTTGCACTGAGAAATAAATGTGTGGGCCTTGTGTCGACGCTGGGGATGGTGAAACACGCTCAGACGAGGCCAGGTGTCGCCTTCCGCCTGGTGAACCAGTGGGGCAATGCAAGTAAAGTGTATCGCTGTGCTTTGTGATTTGTCAACTATTACTGCCACTAATCATAGCAGCACCAGCCATGCGAGGCCAATTATCCCCAGCGAGATAATTGTTCGTTACCTGTCGCTGTCACGCATCACAGGAAGGTTAAACAAACAATATATTACACAAAAACAAAATGCTGTCAATATTCCTAAAATCATCCTCAGTGTGTATACATTCTTTTCAACGTCAGCTAGGAATGGTGAAATTGGATGAGAGAGAGAGAGAGAGAGAGAGAGAGAGAGAGAGAGAGAGAGAGAGAGAGAGAGAGAGAGAGAGAGAGAGAGAGAATGTGTGTGTGTGTGTGTGTGTGTGTGTGTGTGTGTGTGTGTGTGTGTGTGTGTGTGTGTGTGTGTGTGTGTGTGTGTGTGTGTGTGTGTGTGTGTGTGTGTGTGTGTGTGTGTGTGTGTGTGTGTGTGTGTATGCTCAGTATTAAAGGTCGGTGTTCATTGCAGTGTCGAGGCAAGCATCTGTAGCAACACCGCGTGCCCGTGAAGGAAGCAGACACAGCCATACTCAGTGCCGCGGTGTTCCCTCAGCAGCCAACCAGCTCCAAGACCCTGAGATGAACAGACAAAAAGGAGCAAGGAAACAGTAACCTAGACATAAGAACATAAGAAATCTAAGCTGTAAAAAGGCAACGGGCCTAGACGTAACCAAACCCTTTATGAAACATACCTGTCTTTATTCACCTATCATCCTCATCCATAAATTTACCTAATCTCTAAAAACTCACTAATAACTAGGGACTATCAGCCTAATTACTGTATCTACTCCAATCATCTAACAATCCTTTCTTAACTCTTTTTAAAGTATAATTCTATGGAGTTTCAACCTATTATTTCTTGTTTTATCCTGGCCCTGAAAGTTTTGTTTGTCAGTGTCTTGTTATATCCTCTATACCACTTAACTCCTTCAGTGCTGGGAGGCTTTTTTTACCATGTGATTTTGGTACGATTAGACGATTTCATATTCATTATGGAGTTCAGAAGAGTAATGGCCAGAGTCTTCACTATTATAATCTCCTCATAAGTTTTTGAAGCTGTAAAAGATTGCCAAATAGTAAGCAGAATTTAATATGAAAACAAGTCTTACTACTGAACCTCAATCACTATCGGGCAGAGTTCGTAAACCGTCACGAATACAATTGAGTGTTCTATTTCTGCCGCGCCGTGGCTTTGAGAGACACACTGCCAGTGACACCCGACCTTTCCAGGCTCAGGAGGTGACAAGTTTTATGAAAGGCTCATCAATGGAAGCGAGACAGGAAATTGTGCAGCTGACAAATACATGTGGCTTTTTTTTGTGACTCCCTTATTTGCTTCTCCGTGAATATTAAGTAATGCGAGCTTAAGTTCACTAAGGTTTGAAGAGAGAGAAACAAAATCAACATAAAACGTAATATAAATTGAGAAATAATTATAATAGTGAATGTTTTGAAGAGGAAAAGTGAGTTAAACACAGATACATTTCTAAAACATTTTGCGCGAGATATTGCTAGAGACAAGTATCACGCATTCTGACGCTAACGAGGTCGACAGGTAATACTGGCCGGTGCTTCACTGGTCGATCACCCGCCCCGTGACATTCAGGGTGTGTGGCGCGGCTTTACTCACACTGCACTCTGTTTCACCTCAGCGCCGTCACTGCGAGCGCCGTCACTGCCAGAACGGTCGATCTTGGACCAATTTCAGCAAAAGTGGTAAATATTTTAATTCAATTCGTGGCTGAAACAAGGACTTAATGAGCAGCAATGCATTGGATGTATCTGAAGGCAAGTTTACTGCGTGTTTCCATTACTGACACAATTCTTTAGTGTTCCGTTGCAAAATGTTAAGGATTTTCAGAGTCTAACACAATATGGACGATACAAAAATATATTAGTGATGCAATTTTTGCCTGCGTATGTTTTCCTTTTTTTTTTTTTTGCGAAATCTTCGTGTCAGCGCGCATGGTTCCGTGAGCTGCGAGGCACGGCTAACGTGACACACACTCCCATTCCACCTGAAGCACTTTGTCGCCAATATTTCTGTATGAGCGCGTCTTTTTTTTTAACTTTACGTTCAATTTGCTTTTTCAGACACTTTTATGATGTAATAAAAATGCAAGTGATCTCAACACGTTTTCTATGAAGTGAAGAGAATTTTTACCTTTACACCTGAACGTCAGAAAAATTACACGCTTCAGTTTTCTATTTCCTTTTTTTCAGTTTTGTCTTGTTTTCGTTCCAGTTTTTCCATAAATGCTCTCTTACTGGACAATGCTGCTGAGGACAGGCGGCCCAATGGGAGTTTTAACTTAGACCTATATTTTTAAACCTTTTGTTCACTCATAAAGTATATTTCCAAAGCACCATAAAACTAAACCAATAAGTCATAATGAGAGTTTTTCTTCTCAACCTCTTCAATATTAGAACGAATTTTCAACATGAATTATTAGTGTGATTACATAATTTTGTTTACATTAGGAAGGGTCTATGGAGGTCAGAAGATTAATGGCCAGTCTTCATTATTTTAATCACTATTTAAGTTTTTGAAGCTGTATAAAATCGCCAAATAGTAAGCAGAATGAATATGAAAACGCGTCATGGTACTGAAGGAGTTAATAGTGGAGAAACTATGGTAAGCTATCGTTAGAATCATGAAAAACAAGTCGAGGCGTCCAAAGTCTTTAAAATACAGAAAAAAACCCAAGGAAAATGAGTGATTTACGTTGGAATTTTGTGCTAATATACTGTTAGAATCATGAAAATCCTCGTTGGAGATCACAGTAACAGTCTCTACAGCCTGAGGAAAGTTCCCAATAAGAGACGCCTTAACCCCTTCAATATTGAAATGCATTTATACCTTGACTTTTGGGTATGATTAGACCATTTTATTTGCATTAGGAAGGGTTTATGGAGGTCAAAAGATTAATGGCCAGAGTCTTTACTATTCTACTCCCAATATATGTTTCTGAAGCTATATGAAATCGCCAAATAGTAACCGGAATGAATATGAAAACACGGTCTGTTACTGAAGAGATTAACAGTTCACACAAGGGAGAGACGAAGCGCGCAAAACAACTGATCTGCCTCGCGTTTTCTTGACAGAGCTGAACCAGTCAAGGCGAGATGAGGCTCTGCAATACATCTTCCTTATCAGAGGCGGGGCAACGTGACTCCTTTGTGCCGGTGTATTTATCAGACTGTCACAAGAAACAGCACCTCATAACATACAGTCATGATATCTTTTGCGTGTCCGTCAATCTGTTTGTCTGTTTGCTTGTCAGTCTGTCTGTCTTCATTCCCAACATTCGTAATTCCTTCCGTGTATCTGTCCATCCGTCTGTCAGTCTGCCTGCATTACCAACACTTCTGCTATCGTGCCAAATGTCGATCTGTTTAACACTGTATCCTTAAAAGAGACAAGTATATCTTTATTCTCTTCTTTTAGCTGAGACAGACATTGCAAGCTTGTGAACGGGGAGGGGGAAATATATAAGATAAAATGAATTAAATTATATAGATAAAAAATAGACTGGATTAAAGAAGATCTTTCTGTCTCTCTCTCTCTCTCTCTCTCTCTCTGTCTATCTATCTGTCTGTCTGTTTCTCTCACCTCCCACGGCTGTTAAAAGACTGACCACCAACATTAACACTTATTCACGCCAGTTAGCTTGTTGAGGCGTTTTTCACGGCGTGTAAGCCTTCATTCACAACTTTCTTGTCGCCAGCAAAACACGCCACTACTTTCCGGGAAATGTCCGCTGCAGAGGTGAGCCACGGGGCGAGTGTTAATGCTCACCTCAGCGGTCAACACCACCACCGCCACCACCACCACTACCATGGTAATCATCACCTAAACCACCACCACCACCATCACCACCACCATCACTACCATGGTCATCACCACCACCACTACCACCACCACCATCACCACCACTAACATTGGCACAAACAAAATGATATGAAAGATAAATATCAAGTAACAATAACAGTAACAACAATAACATTAATAACAATAACAGTAAAAAGAAATATTAATAATAATGATAATAATAATAATAATAATGATAATAATAATAATAATTGTAATAATAATAACAATACCAATAATAATAATAATAATAATAATAATAATAATAATAATAATAATAATAGTAATAATAACAATAATAATAAAAAATAATAATGATGATAATAATAATATTAAATAATAATCATCATAAAAATAATAATAATAATAATAATAACAATAATAAGAAAAACAACAACAATAATGATAATAATAATAATGATGATAATAATAATAATAATAATAATAATAATAATAATAACAATAGTAACAAAAATAATAATATATTAACAATGATTATATTAATAACAATAATAATAATAATGATGATGCTAATAATAACTTAATAATAATGATAATAATAAAAAAATAATAACAACAACAATAACAACACCAACAATATAACGACAACAATACCAATAAAAAAAAATGAAATAGCAACAACAACAACAACAACAACAACAACAACAACAACAAGGCAAACCAAATCCAATGAAAACTGAAAAAAAAACATAACTAATCATTACCAAGAGGAAAAAACACTTAACTTGGTGACAGGCAGACGCGTCCTTCTTGGTTTTTAAGTGCTGTGCTTTACCATAAGGTGACGATGAAGTCTAGTGGTGGTGATGGTGGAGAGGAAATGAGAGAGTGGGGAGGAGAAAGACTTGTTGTTGAGGAGGGGAAGAGAGAGGTGAAGGTTGGTAAGCACATCATACAAGTCAACGTTTAAACCAGCAAAAAATGTAAGGTTAATTAAGCTTGCGAGTGATTTATTGAGGAAGGAGGAAGTGAAGGGATAAAATCACGTCTTTATTTGTGCAGCAGGCGGCGCGGCGCGGGAGAAGAATGCAGGCAGGTCAGGGCCAAACTTTTCCTTCTCCACTCTCTCCTCGCCTTCCTCATTTTTCTTCTTTCCTTCTCTTTCCTTTCCTCTTTATTTCTCCACTCACGAAGGTCTCTCTCTCTCTCTCTCTCTCTCTCTCTCTCTCTCTCACACACACACACACACACACACACACACACACACACACACACACACACGTGGTTAGTGTTTGGTGTGTAAATGAGTATGGAGGGCAACTGGATGTAAAGCAAAGGTAGCAATGAATAATGATGGATATGTAAAACTGCCGGAACACGCCATGAATACAGTATGAGTGAGGGGGGTGGGAGTGGGCGGGACGAGGCGGGGCTGGGCGTGGTGAGGGGTGTGGGTAGGGCAGTCAGCGGGGAGAAGACCATCAAAGGCTATCTGTGTAATTTAGAATTGAGTATTTTTGTGTAAAGTTAGGAGGCCGTGGGCACATGTAGACCTTGACGTGCGGCGTGTGGTGTGTGAAGGCAAGTGTGGTTCGTGGCGGTGCGTGGGTATCATTACATGTTCGTATTTCTCTCGCCTGCAGCCACACTTCAAGTATGATGGCTGAGAAACATAAGGGTGATTTAAAAAGTGAGACCATCAAGTGATACCTAGGAGCGCCAACGCCACACACACACACACACACACACACACACACACACACACACACACACACACACACATATGTACACAACTCCCAGTAACTAGCTAAGAAGCACCTGACGCTTCACTGAGTAAGAGAAACTGACAGCGCCTAAATAGCATAGGAGTGACTGTTACTTGAGCCTACTTTCTATATTCATATCTAGTAAGTAATGACATGTAATCACATTCCAACAAGTAACAAGGAAAATATCTTGCAAAGTAGACGGTAGATTGTTTCAAAGCCACGAGTATCTGTCAGTGTTTGCTGGTGACGGGCCGTGTGGAAGTCCAGACTGCACCAACACACCTCGCCGCCTTCCTAAATCCGAGATTAATCTGTGTTCACTGCTGGCGAGTAGCTGAGCATTATACCAGGCGCCGCGTGCATCAGAGGCAGCTTGGACCAGTTACGGAATCAATTAGTTTGTGGATTAGTTAGTTTGTGGAACAGCTTGTTTCGGACAGGAATGGACGAGGGGGCAGCAAAGGTCAGGGGTAATCACCGCCCTGAAGTTCTTAGAGACTGGTGGCGCGGCGTGTGCAGGGTTGGGGAAGCGGACGGCGGGGTTTGGTGTTGCTAGACATTCACCTTGATCTATCTGGGCGTCGCGGTGATCAGGCGCTACCAAGACTTGCCTCACTGTTCGCGCTGCACTGGAGGCCCGGCAGCAGCTTTGTCTTTATTTCCTGAGCTGCATATGGCCTTATCCGCTGTGCTTTTGGTCCCGAGTAGCGACTTATATATTCTTACAGTTGTGCTTGCATTTTTGTTGGGGCAATCTAACTTTTGTGTGTGTGTGTTTTCAGCAATTCTGTGCTTTTACCCCGGTGTGTCCTCGTCGTCTTTCTGTTGTGCCTCTCAAAGCTTTTATTTCTCGTGTGTGTGTGTGTGTGTGTGTGTGTGTGTGTGTGTGTGTGTGTGTGTGTGTGTGTGTGTGTGTGTGTGTGTGTGTGTGTGTGTGTGTGTGTATGTATGTCTGTGTGCGTGTGCGCGCGTGTGTGTTTGACTTATTGTGTTTGTCTTCACTAATTTCCTCGACTTGAGACAACACGCCCCTCAAGTTTGGCTCAGGAAAATTACTCTGGTGGGGTTTACCTTCAGAATACTTGTAGTTACCTCCCGTGCGTGATTTGCGGGGATGGCTGAGGGCGCGAGTCCTTGCCTGACTTCTGAGTCTCCTGCCACCCACTGCCGCTGCCCCACGACCTCCTCAGCGGCCTCACCCTTCCCTTCTCCCTCACAGTCTTCTAGTACACCACTTTCCTTTTTAACTATATCCTCTTCCAGGAATTCACTTCTCGTCTTCCAACAGTTTCCCTCTCCCCCTCCTTATGTCTCCCTGTCATTCTCTGCTTCAGTTCCTCCACAACCCTCTTCTATATCTTCACTCCCTTTCTTCTACCTCCTCCATGTGCTTCTCTCCTTCTCATCTTTCTTACACCATCTTCCTAACCATCACTTCACTTTCCTTTGTCTCCTCAGTGCCAGTCCTTCCCCTTCTCTTCACACTCTATTCTTACCCCGTCCTCCTTACCCCTCCTTCCTTCCACATGACGGCTTCCTCGGTGAGTCTGTGCTGAATAAAAGAGCAACCAGATGCCGCAAAGCTGGAGAGAGGAGGAGGGCACGCGGGGCTAAACCTATCTTCTTTCTCGACTCTACGAACCCAACACACCACACCGTTACCTACTTCCCTGCCCGGGCTGCGTGATTCCCGCGACACTCTTCTCTCCTGTGCGGTGTTTGAAGCTATTTGGGTTTTATGGAGTAAGCTGATATTGGGAAAAAACTGCCTGGCCATCCTCTCCCACCTCAGCTATGAATGTGCGCTGTGTGACTCGTTGCTCGACGCGGTGCGGGGTTGTGTAATCAGGGGATGCGCGGCGTGAGCGGGGCGGGCCTCGTCATCCTCCTACAGTGCAACGATTCGCGGCGGCCATGAGGCAGCCCGGGATGATTCGGCGGCGGTGCAGCGAGGCCAGGTGCGCGCCATAAGTTTGGATGGAGTGGAGGTGAGTGCGGCGGTAGGGGGAGTTGAGGCAGGTATTACGCGGACCCAAGGGCGTCGTAGGGAGAGGCGGAGTAAGACACGGACGAGGCTGCCCTAAGGTGTTGCTCCGAGCTGCTGCTTACATCTCTTTCTCTCCCACAAAGTTTCGCTTCTGTCGCTAGCTAGCCTCTCTCTTCCCTTGCAGGCCTAATTTTTTTTTCTCTCTCTTTACCTTGGTATTGTTATTGCTACTGGTACTCGCAGCCCGCGCATTACTCCTCTCAACATTCTTCCTTGTAACTAACCCCTCTCTCTCTCTCTCGTTCTCTTCTACCTCAGACGTTCTCCTCTTTCTCCTTCCCTAGCGGCAATGTGTACTGGGTCCTGCCGGCAGGCTGGCGGCGCTCTAAGGTATTGCTACCCATTGCCGTTCACATTTCCTACTAAGTCTCTTCCCTGTAGCCAGCCTTGCGTCTCCTTTTCTCCCTCTGTCCCAAGCTTTTTTTCCCTTCTTTTCTTTCCCGCTGCTGTGTATATATATGACGTTGTTGTGAAGTACTGGCTGCTGTCTCCTGAACCTCCTTTTCCTCTTTCCTCTTCTTCATGCACCTCCTTATTCTCCTCCTCCTCCTTTCCCTCCAACACTTCGTCACCGCAGCCAACCTTATTGCTTCCTTCAGGGACTATATTTCGGTTTCCGACAGTCACTATTCTGTTGCTGCTCTTGCTGCTGCTGCTGCTGCTGAAGCTTCTACTATTACTACTGCTGGAAGAAGTGCAGGCGGAAGATAGGATGAGGAGGAGAAGGTAGAAGAAGGAGGTAAGAAAAAGAAAAAGAAGAAGAAGAAGAAGAAGAAGAAGAAGAAGAAGAAGAAGAAGAAGAAGAAGAAGAAGAAGAAGAAGAAGAAGAAGAAGAAGAAGAAGAAGGATAAAAGAAGAGGAAGATGATGATGAAGAAAAACAAGAGGAAGGGAAAGAAGACGAATATAAGCAAAGTAATAACAACAACAACTACAACTGCTATTATCCCTCCTTTTCCCCTCCTTTTCCACCACCACAGAATTCTTCCTCTCTCCTTCTTCCTACCGTGCCCCCATTCCCTCCCCTTTCCTCCCATCATTGTGTTTGGTCGGGCGGAGATGGCGCGCCTCTCCTCAGCGGCGATGATCCAGCGGGCTCTGCTTCCTGCCGCTGATCAAGTCTATTCTAGTCACGCCGCCGCGCAGATCATTCACCCCGGTGCCCTGAATCACGGTCCCATAATGCAGCATCTCCCGATCATTTCTTTAATGGAGGAGGTCTCTTGCCTTGCGGCGGGAAGGGGAAGGAGTGAGAGGATGGAGAAGCTATAAGGAAGGGAGGAAGAAAGAAGCATCTAATGGACGAGTCTAGGAGGGGAGAGTGGCGATCTGAAGAGAAAAAGAGGAGAGAGGATAGGGAAGTGCGGCTACAAAGACAGACAACAAGAGAGCAGAAGGAGAAGGCTGTGAGTGATGGAGGAAGGACGCTTTGAGACTCCCAAGAGGTCAGAGGGAAATAAAACAATAAGAGAGGATTCAAACTGCCGGGGAAGGAGGACAAAGTGCCCGAGTTATGAGCGACACGGACACTAAAAGGGGCGGAGGGAAAAGACAACATGGGTTAGGAAGACAAGCGGATATCTTCTCTGGGATGTCGCTATATGAAAAAAAGAGAAAAAAAAATTATATCAAGGAGACGGCAGTTCTTTATCGGAATAGGGAAGTGGATGGCTTCTGACGCCCCCACAAAACCTTTTATTTCTCTCTTTCCTCGCCTCTTCTCCGCCTCCTCTGTCTTTCCTGAGCCGCCGTGACCCAGGACGCGCGGAGCCTCGCCTGCCTTCACCCCACAAAAGACTGACGGACGTAAATGAAACTCTCCTTGAACAACTTGAGGGCGGCGGGCGAAACGGCGACTATGGAACAGGAAACGACGGGAATCTGAGACGATAATGTTCAGAGAGAGAGAGAGAGAGAGAGAGAGAGAGAGAGAGAGAGAGAGAGAGAGAGAGAGAGAGAGAGAGAGAGAGAGAGAGAGAGAGAGAGAGAGAGAGAGAGAGAGAGAGAGAGAGAGAGAGAGAGAGAGAGAGAGAGAGAGAGAGAGAGAGAGAGAGAGAGAGAGAGAGAGAGAGAGAGAGAGAGAGAGAGAGAGAGAGAGAGAATTTCATGGTTATAATCTTATTTCAATTAATATAGAGAGGCAGTTTAATAACAAAATGATCTAGTTCTTCAAAACAAACTTTTGAAGAAACAATACGACCGGAATACACCCACACCCACACCCACACCCACACACACACACACACACACATGCACAAAAGGAAGAGCGTGAAAAATGAATAGGATATACGCATAAATATTGAAACAGATCCTCTTAATTACTACTTCTCGTTTCATCATAACACACAGTGGGAAAAAAAATCTTACCGCAGAGAGAGAGAGAGAGAGAGAGAGAGAGAGAGAGAGAGAGAGAGAGAGAGAGAGAGAGAGAGAGAGAGAGAGAGAGAGAGAGAGAGCGCTTGGGAAAATGGGAAGAGCTGGGGGGTGTGAATGAGAGCTAAAGGAGAGGCACATGAGAAGATTGGCTGGCTGGTTGTCTGGCTGGCTGACTGGCTGGCTTACTGTCTGGCTAGTTGGCTGGCTGTCTGGCTGGCTAGCTGGCTGGCTGGCTGGCTGGCTGGCTGGATGTCTGGCTGGCTGAATGGCTGGTTGGCTGGCTGGCTGAATGGCTGGTTGGCTGGCTGGCTGAATGGCTGGTTGGCTGGCTGGCACTATGAGTTATGTAGACTGGCAGCTTTTTGTGCCTCAAGTGACGGATGATGGAGGTGCGGGCGACACTTGGGCGGGAGTGTGAAGGTTGGCGGAAGTCGGATGAGAGAGAGAGAGAGAGAGAGAGAGAGAGAGAGAGAGAGAGAGAGAGAGAGAGAGAGAGAGAGAGAGAGAGAGAGAGAGAGAGAGAGAGAGAGAGAGAGAGAGAGAGAGAGAGAGAGAGAGAGAGAGAGAGAGACTGATGTGCATAATTGATCTGGTTTCGCTACATTACTCCCCTGCGTTGGTCAAAAATAGTTGTTAGGCGCTGTGATGGAATAGGAGTTTTTTTGAATGTATGGCGGCTACTCGTAATTCTCTAGCGAGGGTTATTGACTATTTCTCTTTGCGCACTGGCAGGTTCATCACGGAATTTGCCTCCATTACTGTGAAAAAAAAAACGAGATAGGTAAACAGGCACACAGACAAACATATAGAAAAAAAAAATATACACCACTCTCTGTAATACGGATAACATACAGACTAAAAAAACACAGACAGGCAAATGCAACACAGGTAAAAGCCAGCCAGACATATAGGGAAGAGAGAGACACATAGACAGACAGAGAGATACAGTGTTTGTTTGTAGTACAGACTATGTAGCGCCTCATCAGAAGGTTTCCGTAGCATCATCATACTCGTATATTCCTTTTGTCAATCTTAAAAAAACAAGGCGAGGAGGAGGAGGAGGAGGAGGAGGAGGAGGAGGAGGAGGAGGAGGGACACCTGAGGGAGGAGGAGGGCAAAGAAAAGAGGAGAGAAACACCTGAGAGAGAGTAACACCTGAGAGAGAGAGAGAGAGAGAGAGAGAGAGAGAGAGAGAGAGAGAGAGAGAGAGAGAGAGAGAGAGAGAGAGAGAGAGAGAGAGAGAGAGAGAGAGAGAGAGAGAGAGAGAGAGAGAGAGAGAGAGAGATGAGAAAGTGCCGGGGGTTATTTGAGAAGGACAAGGAGAGGAGTGACGGAAAAGTGACGAACAAAAGTGCTGAGAGATGAAAGAGATGACGCGAAGTTCAGTTGTATAGACTTAAAAGATTCTCTCTCTCTCTCTCTCTCTCTCTCTCTCTCTCTCTCTCAGCTGTAGAAAGGTCGCGAGTTCGATCCAGCTGTCTTTCTTGGTAGGATAGGATGCCTTTCCACATTCAATTTACTTGATATTTAGTGATTTTATACAACTTCAGAAACTTATGTCGGGATTAAAATAGTGAAGACTGTGATTATAAATCTTCTAACCTCCATAAACACTACCTAATGTCAATAAAATGGTCTGATTGCATATAAATCTCAAAATGGAAATGTGTCTCAGTAATGAAGGAGTTAACAGCCACTAAATATTCGCTAAGCATTGAACAGTGAAAGACACGAGCTCGACAGGAATCTTAGTGTGCCAAGGGACAGCTGAGGGCGTTACCCAGTCAACCTCGTAAACAGCAAACCTTTTCACGTCTTTGTTATTTTCAGGACATCTCTCAAATTTTAGATGATCCTTTTCAGACTATGCTCCTTAGGGACTCACATCTCTAGCAGTCCTTTTCCTTGTTGCCCTACGGATGCTTACATGAAAAAAAAATATACGACGTTATTTATGTATTATAACTCTTTTACTAGCGTGTTTAGTAACAAAATATGTTCTTGTTTCTGATTTCCACGCCATGCAATAAAGACAGTTGTTATAGCGGTCACACACACACACACACACACACACACACTCACACTCTCACACACACACACACACTCTCTCTCTCTCTCTGTGTGTGTGTGTGTGTGTGTGTGTGTGTGTGTGTGTGTGTGTGTGTGTGTGTGTGTGTGTGTAAACAGGTGGACGTGGGTGTAAGTGTGTGTTAGACTTGCGAGCAGCTACATCAAACACATCAGGACAAAGGAAAAGATCGGTCATCATGAGGAATTACACGCTGCACCTTTTTCTGTTCCCTCAATTTTTTGTCGTCATTGGCTGTCCTCCTTTCACGTAAAAAATAAAAAAAATCAGGAAAAAATGCGACTTATTATTTTCTGTGAGCACCGGAGATGAGGTGAACGGGAGCTGTCTGATGCTGACTGACACACTTTGTTCTTATTTATTTTTCTTCTTTTTTGGCTTCAGGTAGTTACGCTTAATAATTCTACAGCGACACACACACACACACACACACACACACACACACACACCTCCCCTCACTGTTCCCTCCCAGCGCCCACACACACACCAGTCACCTTCCATCAGCACCAACACGGCAGTTTTTATGGTAGAAGCACGCGTAATAACCGCTTTATTGCATGCCTCACAAACTAGTAAGAGAAACATTACTACTTTCTAAACAAAACACACAAGTGATGAAAATGACGCAACAAAGGACTTAGGAGTATGAATAATATAGGTATGTAATGTTAAAGATATTATAATGAGCATATGATAAAGACTGGTTGATGTGAATGGTACTATATACATGTTTAAATAATTCTTTTTTGTTTGGGGATAAAAGGGCGTTGACAGTAGCGGGAGAGTAAACCATGATATAAGGTTATTGTTGAAAATTTAAGCTCGGCCTTGGCATTAACACTCACACACACACACACACACACACACACACACACACACACACACACACACACACACACACACACACACATCAATGTCTCTGTAGCTCCATAGCTCTTTGTTCACCAGCGAAACAGTCACGCTATCACACACAGCATTGTCACCATACAGTTTCTTCTCACTCTGCGATAAGAAACACCTCATCGCTAGCAATATTGAGCAAAACCGACTCGATTAACAACAACTGAACTGCATAACAATGTGCATGAGTATAGACTGATTAAAAATAACAATTATACGTACGAATCTTTTTAACGATTGCCTGTGAAGATGAAGTGGTGGCATGGAAGGATATATGGCAAGAAGGTCCTGTGTAGAAGTTTAAGCGATTTGGTGCAGGAGGAAAGTCTCTATCATGCTACCTTTGACTGAAAGATGTATGCTGCTCGGCGTGAAGCAGGAAGGCAGCAACGACAGCCAGGTAGTGTTTGGTACGCCGATGGTAAAGAGTGTAGGCGAACAAAGAAGGGTTCTGTGTCGTGTTAATACAAAACTGTCAACTCTGTCTGTTTATCAATGTCACTCGGAATTTCAAAGTAATTATTAACAACTACCGCATTTCTATGACTCAATATAACAAATAGGTAATTGAAAATAAATCAAATCACTTCATATGATTAATTTCTACGTTCTTGAGAGCATACTCGTAAGTCTACAACCACGTGAAGCTCATTTCATTCTTCACTCTGAAGTTATGTGCAAAAGCGAGGCACAGCGAAACCTTTCCTGCATACACATGATAGAGGGAGGCTGGCGAGGAGGCTTCTTGTCTTTCTATCCTGTCTTTCACGCGCAATTTATTTGTTGCTGATGGTGTGTGTAATTTAGCAGACTAACACGTAGGCAGGTTCTTCTTTCTTTACGTTTAATATCTGTTATGTGTGTGTGTGTGTGTGTGTGTGTGTGTGTGTGTGTGTGTAATTGTCTCTCTCTCTCTCTCTCTCTCTTAAAAGTCAATAAAACAATAATAATAATAATTTCTCTCTCTCTCTCTCTCATTATCATCATCATCATCATCATCATCTTCATTATCATAACTATAAACAACAAGAGCAAGAAAAGCACCACCAATAACAACTACCACCACCACCACCACCACCACCCAGCTGGCAAGGGTTAATGTTTGATGCTGCTGTCAGGGAATCCAAGGCTGCCACACTCCAAGGACTCTACGATAACACAGCCGGACAAAAATCCTTACTTTTTATTAAGACTGCCTGTGGATGAACCATGAGTGACCGAAGAGAAGAAGAAGAAGAGACAGAAATAGATCAGAAGACAAAGATGCCACAACACCAACCAGTCCTGTGATGAAAAGAAAATGACAATAAAAAAACAGAAAAAAAATCCAAGCTGGAACAGAATATCGAGACAAAAAAAGACTGACGAAAAGGAAGAGTAAGGAAATAAAAATGCGTACCAAAGAGAGATGAATAAACAGCAAAATGAGTAAATAAAATGACAAATAACAATAGAGATAGAGATAAATGCGTAAAAAATACAAAGCAAGAATTGAAGAAACAAATTAACGAGTAATGAAAGAATAAAAAGAAAGAAAGTAAAATAAAGAAATGTCAGACAGATGGAGAAATAAAAGCTTAAAAACAAAAAAGAGCTGATATCCAACGAGAGAAAAAGTATAAAAATCCGCGGCTTTGTGGGAGGAGGAGGAGGAGGAGGAGGAGGAGGAGGAATACAAAGGAAGACAAACAGCAACAGACCCTTAGGTCCTTACTAGACTGTTTGTGAAGACTATCTACTAACTACCAGTGGTAGAGACAGGACAGCAAAGCAGAAGGCTCCTCCCCATCCGCCCCTCCCTCCAGCCGAGGCTGGCAGGAAAAGAAGGCGAAACCATGTGATATTAAAAAATCACATGGAATTTTAGTAGTAGTAGTAGTAGGAGGAGGAGGAGGAGGAGGAGGAGGAGGAGGAGGAGGAGGAGGAGGAGGAGGAGGAGGAGGAGGAGGAAGAAGAGAACGAGGGAAGAAGAAGAAGAAGAAGGAGGAGGAGGAGAAAAAGAAGAAGAAGAAGAAGAAGATATAAAGAAGGAGAAGAACAAGAAGAAGAAGAAGGACAAGAAGAGAAAAGAAAGAAAGAAAGAAGAAGAAGAAGAAGAAGAAGAAGAAGAAGAAGAAGAAGAAGAAGAAGAAGAAGAAGAAGAAGAAGAAGAAGAAGAAGAAGAAAAGTAAAACGAAAAGTAAAATGAATAATAATAATAATAATAATAATAATAATAATAATAATAATGAAAATAATAATAAGAGGAGGAGGAGGAAGAAGAAAAAAAGAAGAAAAGTAAAACGAAAAAGTAAAAGGAAGGAGAAGAAGAAGAAGAAGAAGAAGAAGAAGAAGAAAAAGAAGGGGAGGAGGAGGAGGAGGAGGAGGAGGAGGAGGAGGAGGAGGAGGAGGGAGGAGCAGGAGGAGGAGGATGAGGATGAGGAGGAGGAGGAGGATGAAGATGAGGATGAGGATGAATAGGAGGAGGAGGAGGAGGAGGAGGAGACATTATACAAAAAAGTATAGGATTTGACTTACCTACTTAACCCTTCTTACTGTGACAGACTGACTGACTGACTGACTTTTGGACTGACTGGTGGACCGACTGGTGGACTAACTGACAAGCTGAATCAATGCCTGGTTAAAATCAATCATACCTATCCAAACAACACCCAGGAATGAATGATAACTTTGCTTGAATAAAGACAACAAGGTCACAAGAAACACCTTAAGTACAGTACAGGGTGGCGTGAAAGTCTTAGGTGTCAGCGTGCCATAGTTCACTTCCTACTTCACTGTGCCCAGCCGCTCGCAAACAACAACGCCCAGGAATGAATGATAACTTTGCTTGAATAAACACAACAAGGTCACCAGAAACGTCTCAAGTACAGTAATGGGTGGCGTAAAAGTCTTAGGTCTAAGCATGCCATATTTCACTACCTCATGTTCTTCACTGTGCCCAGCCACTTGCAAACCTCCAAGCCACTACATGAAGGGGGCATCTTTGTCACTTTTCCACCGTGCTCTTCCTCCTCCTTCACTGGACATTGAGGAGAGGTGTTGATATTGTGAGTAATGTTAAAGATACATTCCTGGGCCTAAAAGTCTGCTGCTGTCGAATGGATAGGCTATTCCGCAGCCTCCTCCCTTTTTCTTTCTCTTACTCTAACTTCCTTTCTCTTCTGGTTTTCTTTCTTCAACACATCAATGATAGCATGAAGCGCAATGATAATAATGTTAATGATGAAGATGATAATGATGATGATGATAATAATAATGATAATAATAAAAAAAACAATAATAATAGTATTAATAATAAAAACAAATAATAATAATGATAACAATAACAATGATAACAATAATAATAATAATAATAATAATAATAATAATAATAACAATAATAATAATAATAATAATAATAATAATAATAATAATAATAATAATAATAATAATAATAATAAAAATAACTACAGCAGCGGGAGGAAGATGAATAATAATAATAATAATAATAACAATAATAATAATAATAATAATAATAATAATAATAATAATAATAATAATAATAATGATAATAATAATAATACTACTACTACTACTACTACTACTACTACTACTACTACTACTACTAACAACAACAACAACAACAACAACAACAACAACAATAATAGTATTAATAGTAATAATAACAATGATGATGATAATATGAATTATAATGATAATGATAATAATAATAATAATAATATAATAATAATAATAATAATAAATAATAATAATAATAATAATAATAATAATAATAATAATAATAATAATAGAAGAAGAAAAAAGAGGAGGAGGAGGAGGAGGAAGGAGGAGGATCAGAAGGAGAAGAAGGATAAAGAAAATGAGAAAGAGGATATGGAGGACGAGGAGGAGAAGAAGGAAGATGAAGAGGAGGAAAAGAAGTAGGAGGACAGGAAGATTAAGAAGAGAGAAGTATACAAAAGTGCCATTTTTATATAAGTTACCACTATTGACAATGTATCTTGCAAACCTCACCAATCGTTAACCAGAATAGATAACTGAAGAGATGGAGGAATGAGTCTGCACTGCGAAAAGTATTAGAGTAGAAGCAAGAAAATAAAGCAGAGATACATAAAATAAGAACAAACTAGTGGTGTGTTCGTGGAGGAACCAATACTCTTATTGCATTAATGTATGACTCGCCAAGGTCTTCGTTGTTACAATTGACATTTAATCCTTCTGCTAATCAACACTGTCGGAATTACGAGTAACATTTCAGGCATGATTTTGGTATTTCTTTCTTTTGAATACTTCTGGGGAAAAGAAGAGATAGAATTGACCTTTTACTCTCTCTCTCTCTCTCTCTCTCTCTCTCTTCTTCATGCGTCCATATAAATAGTCTTAAATCTGGACGTTAACCAAGGACGTTTATAGGAAAGTAAGGTTTAAAGGGAGCCATAATCATACAGTGTAAAGTTTTTAGAATGCATGACCTCGGCATAGAGTAGGGTGGTGATCAATGCCTTTTCCGATGTCTTTAACCTCCTTAGTCATTGCAGACCCGTAATCATTAAAGGAGGAGCGAAATTAGGAACAGGAAGTCACCCACGTTGATATCGAAAGAATCTGAAAATTTATGCTCTCCGACTGTATTAGTTTTGTGTAGGTAAAGTTGTTGTCCAGAATCAGGTAACTTTTCGTATCCACTACTACTGTTTCTGCGTTCTTTCTCAGTGATGTTATGTGCTTTACGAAGACTGTCGGCAGATCAGAAAACGTTACGTAGGATTAAAGGAAAAAACAAAGTGTAGTGGGAAAGATTGTGTTATTAAAAGATTTGGTTATAGCTGACGCATGGCATAGTCTTGAAGCGAATATGATGCTTTCACTTAGAATCAATTAAAAAAAAAACTATAGATTGTTTTGAAAGGCAACAGATTAACACGTCGGTTTCTATTTGGGTTTTCCTCTGTTTATGCAGAATGCTACTCAAATAATCACTAAAACTATGAAAAACCTTTATAAATTCCTAATAGCATCCAATACAGTGTTTCAAAAGTGAAAAGAAAGGTAACGAAATGATTTAGAGTACGATATATAATTCATTTGCACCTCTGAATTACTAAAAACTTCCAGAACGCTGATTAATATACAGCCTTCATTAGTTTGAGGCATTATGACGCTCTTCAGACTAAAATACACACACAGTACTAAAAACATACATGTTCTTCAACATTCAACAGCAAAAGGTGAGGGTGAAAGTGGGACAGGATGAGTTGTGACACGTGTGAGATTTCCTGAAATATATTGAACGTTGGTTAGTATTTATTGATACACCCACACACCCACACACACACACACACACACACACTCTCTCTCTCTCTCTCTCTCTCTCTGTGTGTGTGTGTCTCAAGGTCCAGAGCGGGGCAGGCACACAAGGGCGGCCAGCGGGGGTGCCATCAATAATGTTTCCGTTCCACACTCAAAGACTTAAAACAGCTAAAATATGGCACGTCACCGCCTCAATGGAAGGTTGAAGCGCTGCGTGCTGGGAGGCGGGGCGAGACAGGGGAAGGCATGGGGAATAGGGGGTGAGGAAGGGAAGGGGTTGTTCTATTAAGAGGATCGGAGGGGAGGGAGGTTGCTGTGTGATGGAGGAGGGGAAGCAGGGATGAGTGGGTGAGGATTAATGGGTTATGCTTGACGGGGGGAAAGGGGAAGGCTAGAAGGGGAAGAGGAATGGGAATCGGGGTATTGTGTATGAAGGAAAGGCGAAGGCCGGGAGGATAAAAGGAACAGCGAAACCATTTTGAGTTCATAGGAAGCTGGATAGTGGAAGAAAAATTGGGATAGATGGGAGGTGAGTCTTCGCCTTTACTATTACGTGTCTTACTTCAGATCACTGTAGCTTATCAGGAACAGCACCGCAGGAAACAAGACAATCTACTGTTGGTCTATTGTTGCTGTGTTTGCATGGGGATGGAAAGAGGGAGGGTGAGTGAATGACTGATATATGAATGTATACACCTCAACAACATGGTCATATGGCGCCGGTAATGTAAAATAAAGAAGAAGAAGACTGGCGAAAATGAAGGAAAGAAAAAGGAATGCATGAGGGTTAGTCCATACTTGCACTGCCGACACACACACACACACACACACACACACACACACACACACACACACACACACACACACACACACACACACACAGAGAGAGAGAGAGAGAGAGAGAGAGAGAGAGAGAGAGAGAGAGAGAGAGAGAGAGAGAGAGAGAGAGAGAGAGAGAGAGAGAGAGAGAGAGAGAGAGAGAGAGAGAGAGAGAGAGAGAGAGAGAGAGAGAGAGAGAGAGAGAGAGAGAGAGAGAGAGAGAGAGAGAGAGAGAGAGTGTGTGTGTGTGTGTGTGTGTGTGTGTGTGTGTGTGTGTGTGTGTGTGTGTGTGTGTGTGTGTGTGTGTGTGTGTGTGTGTGTGTGTGTGTGTGTGTGCAGAGAGAAAGGGAGCGAGAGTGAGAGAGGAAGGGAGAAACTACAGCGCCGCCCGAGTGATCGTTGCCTCTCGAAGCTGTCCATTACCTCAGGCCCGTCCATTGCAGCAGCGACGGGAACAACTGCTGCCTGGAAACTGAAACTGCCTTGCCACTTCTACACACCAAGAAG
>NC_059296.1:31445924-31448424 GCF_017591435.1 Portunus trituberculatus | reverse complement strand
CGACATTGAGAGAGAGGTATAAAAGTTACGTACTTAAGTAAAATAAGTGGATGGAAATTACCAGGTCAGCGATAAGGGACAAGTTACCAAACCAATGATAAAAGAGAGAGAGAGAGAGAGAGAGAGAGAGAGAGAGAGAGAGAGAGAGAGAGAGAGAGAGAGAGAGAGAGAGAGAGAGAGAGAGAGTATTCCCAACCCAAGGAATAGAAATTATATAAACGAAAAAAGGAAACGACAGGAATATAAGAATGAAAAATAACTTTGCTTACCTCATGAAATATAAAGCGGCCTTGATGTTTGCTTCTTCAATCTTCCTTCATCCTTCTTTCCTCTTCCTCCTCCTCTTCCTCCTTCTCCTCCTCCTCCTCCTGCTCCTCCTGCTCTTTCTCTTTCATGGCCACTCCTGAAGAGACACAATAATAGAAGAGGTTAATAAAGACAGAAAGAGAGAGAGAGAGAGAGAGAGAGATGGAGAGAAAGAGAGAGAAGGGAAAAAATAAACGTTGGAGAATGAGAGAAGATGAAAGGAAGGGAAAGAGGAAACGGAAATGGTAAACGAGAGAAATGGGAGTAAAAATAAGGAAGGAGGTTTTTTTTCCTCTTTCCTTTCGAGCGAGCGAGAGCAACAGAGAGAGAGAGAGAGAGAGAGAGAGAGAGAGAGAGAGAGAGAGAGAGAGAGAGAGAGAGAGAGAGAGAGAGAGAGAGGAGACGTTACTCAGCTGAAGTGGGAGGGTGAGAATGTATCGGAGAAAAATAAAAAAAAGAGAGAGATACTGTTATGGCGACGAAAACCTTTAAGAGATATGGGAAGAAAGGCGGATGTGGCGCGGCTATCGATGGCTAGATGGCTGAGTGGAAAGACTGAAGGGAAGGAAGGCTGAGTGTCTGAAGCGAAGGAAAGCTCAGTGGCAGAAGGGAAGGAAGGCTGAGTGTTTGAAGGGAAGGAATCTTTATGAGTTAACTTCATTTAAGAGGGAGGTTGGCAGGATGGCTGACAAAGAAGGCTGAAGGGAAGGAAGGCTGAGTGGTTGAAGCGAAGGAAGGCTGTGTGGCTGACTGAAGGAAAAGGCTTTGTATATGAATGTATATGACTTAACTTTATTTACGAGGGAGGTTTCAAGACAATTTTATCCCTTCATATCGGTTAACCCTTTCAGACCTGCGGGAGAACTGGCAGCTGAGTGGGCTTATTATTTTTTTCGTTTTATGTTGCCCTTGGCCAGTTTTCCCCTCTTAAATGAAAAACAAAGTGGATGGATGAATGGATGAATGATTAGGTAAGTGGAAGGCAGGATGATTGCAGAAAAGGATGTATAGACAAGTGGATGGAAGGATGAATACAAGTTTGCTTAGGTAAGTGGAAGGCAAGGTGAATGAGTAAATGGGTGAGAGAATGGACGAATGAATGAATGAACGAATGGATGACAGGGACAGGTGAGTGTTTGGACGTATAAATGGATATACAAGAATAGAGAACTACAAAGAGACGCATGGATGAGAGGCAAAGGTGACAAATATAGAATGGACAGATGAATGAAGAACAGAGATGGAAAAAGAACTAATCCAATATTGCTTTAGTGTATATTCAATAAAAATGGATAAACGGATAACACGGCAAGAGGAGAGGAGGAGAAGCGGGTAAGACAAATTGATGGACAAATGGTAAAAGAAAAGGAATGAATGACGAAACAGCTGACGTTTTAGCATGGATGTTAGAATGTTCAGAAGAAATAATAAAGTATAACAAACTAAGGCATTTTATCTTTATATGTTTAAGATTTACCTTTTACCCTCCAGTGCTCCAGCGTCCATTTCTACAACTTTTACCAGGCTGAAGGTGTCATTGAAGTTATAGATAAATAGATAATTGGCTGATGATATGAGTGAATAGACAGATGGATGGCTGAATGTATAGTTAGCTGGCTGGTGTGTGTGTGTGTGTGTGTGTGTGTGTGTGTGTGTGTGTGTGTGTGTGTGTGTGTGTGTGTGGCTGGCTGGATGGCTGGATGCACGGATGAGAAGGTGAGGAAGGGAGAAAGGCGATGGATCATTACCGAGGTGGAAGGAGGAGCTGATGGAGAAGTGATGAGGGAAGCTTTCTCTCTCTCTCTCTCTCTCTCTCTCTCTCTCTCTCTCTCTCTCTCGCTCAGCCAAGACAATCTCCAACATTTTTCACCGATGACTAATAAAAGAAGAAAATAATAGAAATATTGGATGTTCTTTGCACAACGCACCATTATTTTTATTATTATCATTATCATTATTATTATTATCATTGATATAATTTTTACCACTGTTACTATCATTATCATTATTGTTATTATTCGAAGCAGAAGCAGCAGTAGTAAAAGGAGGAAGAGGAAAAGGATGGGAGAGTAGGGAGTAGGAGGAGGAGGATTGGAGAGAAAGGAGTAGGAGTAGAAGGAGGAGGAGGAGGAAGAGGAGAAGAGTAGGACTAATATAATTACCATCATTATCATTTTATCAGTAGTAAGCAAAG
>NC_059296.1:31435924-31440924 GCF_017591435.1 Portunus trituberculatus | reverse complement strand
CGAGCGATTGTGTTTTTCTCGTCCTGTAAAGGTTAATATATTTCTTATTTTATTTATTTATTTATTTTCAGCACAGCATCTTCGTAAGGGATGAGTTGACTTCGATAAATATATTACGAAATTCTTTGATGTTATGCTTTTACGCGGAAATAAGGTACTTTTTTCCTGAGAGTACCTTGAAGCTTCTTACAGTACGATTGGTATGTTATGTAACGTAATATCTGCTGGTATGAATATTGTAAAATGCTTTTTTTTATTTTACTTTCATATACTCTAACTTCTTTTAATCCCTTGAGTATCATGACGCGTTTCCATTCTGTTTACTATCTGGGGATTCTAAGCAGCTTCAGAAACTTATATGAGGTATTGAAACAGTGAAGACTAGACCCTTTCTAATGTCAATAAAATGGTCTAATCGTACACAAATCTCAAGGTTAAAAATGCGTCCAAATATTGAAGAGTTTAAACTCCTGAGACATATGGCCTTATTTTTTCTAGTATGGTACATATATATTCTGAAGCAAATTTTTACTGGTATGGATATTATAAAATGCTTTGATGCTTTGCTCTTCCTCTTAAAGATATTATTGGGTTCAAACTCCTTACAACATGTGGCTTTAGTTTTCAGTATAGCGATGTTGATGAAAATCCATTGATATTTTCTTATTCCTCACAAAGAAAATATTAATAAATTCAAACTATAAGCTCAATCTATTCAATACTAAACAATTTCTTTCCTCATACTTACCTACAATATTTAGCGTCTTAAACAGTTTGGGGCCTAGAAAGGTACAACAATAATATCCGATTTTCTTTTCTTTTTGTTCAAGCAAGTATTTAGCTACATTTGTTGGTTTTAAATACGAAATAAAACTAGTCTGTGTTTTCTATGCTCCAACAAACATTTCTTTATTAAGGAGTGAATGTACAATCGACCAAAGGAGGAGGGAAAGGTGGAGAAGAAGGAAAAGTTTATTGAAGAGGTGGTGGTGATGGCGGTAGTGATTATGCAAGGAATGAGAGAGAGAGAGAGAGAGAGAGAGAGAGAGAGAGAGAGAGAGAGAGAGAGAGAGAGAGAGAGAGAGAGAGAGAGAGAGAGAGAGAGAGAGAGAGAGAGAGAGAGAGAGAGAGAGAGAGAGAGAGAGAGAGAGAGAGAGAGAATGTCAGTAGCAACCATAGCAATGAAGGAGTTGAACAGCAGAACAAGAGTCTCCCAGATGGCGAGCCAGTGAATAGAACAGTAGTCTTTTCATTGCAACGACACGGAACTGACTTCATTCGTGACGCCATTACAAGATTACGTTTAACCCCTTCAATACTGGGACACAGTTTTGGCTTGATATTTGTGTACGATTAGACCATTTTATTGTTCTTAGGAAGGGTCTATGGAGGTCAGAAGATTAATGGCCACAGTCTTCACTATTTTAATACCCCACATGAGTTTCTGAAACTGTATAAAATCATTGAATAGTAAGCAGAATGAATATGCAAACAAGTCATGGTACTGAAGGCGTTAAGATGTTTTTTGTAGTATTTCAAGTGTTTGGAAATTCCGTCTAATCATTCAGCTATTTGTGAAACGATGCGAGTCTTGCTAAAGGTCAGAGGAGGAAGAGTGGTCCTTTCAGTACCACTCACCACTCAGGGTTCATTCAACAATATCATTACAAGATCAAGATGAATTTCGGCTCAATGAACGCACTGATAATCACGTTCATGTTCAGTGAGCACCTCTTCTTAGTGGGAACAGTGAAGCGGCCCAGAAAATCTCGTGACACGGGTTAATTCAATAATACCAGTACAAGTTCGAGGTATTTTTTTTTTTTTGCCCATTATAGTAAAGAAGTTCAAAGTGATCTCGAATTACTCATTATTTCATTTACACAGCGCAAACGTCTCCTAAATGGTCAGTAAGTGGAGAATTTTTTTATTTTATTCTTAATACTATTACAAGATTAGGTTTGAAATTTTCTTTGTCTTAATGAAGGTGTTGGAATTCCCGTCTAATCACTCATTCATTAGCATTACATCTTTATGTACACCCTCCTGATGTACCAGTGAGGGACATCCTGAAGCTTGGATGTTGTCTCCACCATTGCGGAGATTAGGCTGAACTCGTGAGATTAAATGTAATATGATCTTTTTTCCCTATTGAGCTTTACAAATATCCTCAAGCCACCCACCCATCACCATCATGTCTTTGCCTACTCTTTTCTAACAAATAAGTGACATTCTGAAGGTTGAAAGTTGTCTCCATCATTGCGTACTTGTGAGATTATATGTAAGATGATGTTTTCCATATGAATTTTACAAATATCTTGTAGCTACTAACCCATCACTATCATGTCTTTACTTACTCTTTTCTGACAAATAAGTGACATTCTGAAGGTTGGAAGTTGTCTCTAGTACTACAAGAGTCAAACTTTGAAACTCCCTGGCTGCTTCTGTAATTCTTTCTACGTACCTTTGACTTGACGTGGAAAAAGAGAAAACACTTCTTAAATGATCAATAACCCTTTTGACTGCACTCTTTCGGAACTGGCACCTTCACTGGGCCTTCTTTTTATATATATTTTGTTGACTTTGACCAGATTCCCCTCTTACACAAATAAATAAATAAAAATAAGCTGTGCTCGTGAACCTCGCCATGTTAGCTTAGGAAATCTTTGTGAAGTTAGGTTACAAGACCCATACCTTTTCTCTCTTAGGTAAACAGAGACTACGGCACTAAAGAAGATAAACCCAAATTGTCTCCATACAGTCAAGGCACCGAACCGTGGCCCTCTCGTTTATGCTCTGACCGTCGACCACTACACCAGCGAGTCACAGGGAAGACTTATTTAAGGAGCAGTGAATAAGGGCACGGCAAAGTGAAATAAAGAGTGGAAGGAGCATTGAGGGTCGGAGGAATGGAGGTGATGAATGGTGAAAGTGGAAGGCGGGTGATTCAGGAAGGAGGAAAAGAGGGGAGAGGAGGGGAAATGACACGAGAGGGACACACAGGGAATACATGAAGGGGTGAGAAGCAGAGAGAATTGAAAAAAAAAGAGAACAGGGGGAGGAAAAAGAGAGAAAGAGTAGGAAGGAATGAGGGCGAAGGGAAAGAGGGAGAGAAAAAGAGAAATGATGCCGATAGGAAGGGACAGTGAGGAAATGGACAGAAGGGAGAGAGAGAAAAATGAGCAGAGAGAGAGAGAGAGAGAGAGAGAGAGAGAGAGAGAGAGAGAGAGAGAGAGAGAGAGAGAGAGAGAGAGAGAGAGAGAGAGAGAGAGAGAGAGAGAGAGAGAGAGAGAGAGAGAGAGAGAGAGAGAGAGAGAGAGAGAGAGAGAGACGAGAGAGGAATGAGGACGATGTAGGAAGGGAAGGGGGAGAAGGGGAAGAGGAGAGTGATGGAAAGAGAAATGAGGATGGAGAGGGACGGTCAGGGAGGGAGAGAGTGAGGGGGTAGTGAGAAAATCAAGATGGCGACGGATACACGCGCGGACACAAACCGGAATCGGAAATGGAAGAAACAACACGACGCCGCCACTGAAAAGAGGAGGGATTTCTGGGCACGTGTGGTGGGCTATTGTTGGTAATGATGGTGGTAGTGGAGGAGGAGAAAAAGGAAGAGGAGAAAGAGGAGAAGGAGGAGGAGGAGGAGGAGGAGGAGGAGGAGGAGGAGGAGGAGGAGGAGGAGGAGGAGGAGGATTGTGTGGGATCAAGTAGGAGCAGCAGAAATGAGGCCACATCTTGGTCTATAAGGAAAATAATTAATAGACTCTGCCGCTACTATCAATTATGTGTTGGAGAGCAGACACACTATAACAAGGCTCCTCCACGGCCACCGCTTCCTTCAGCACTAGGTCGCTAGCAAAATATTGAACGCCACGAACAGTAATGAAAATGTTGACATGGAAATTCTACACTAAAGAATAACGCTGCACAAGATTACGTCGCTGTTAGTGCACTGGTGATGGAGGAGAGGAAGGCGGGAGGGCGGTAGGAGATAGAATATGAGTACACGTCTCAGAATACAAGAGAATACACAGTGCAAGACCTACTGATCCACAACGAGGATATCAGTACATCTATTTGGAAGTAGTCTGCTTCCTGTCCTCGCGAGGCAGACGAGTAAACGTATACAAGGGAAGTTAGAGCCAAGAAATACAAAGGAACAAATATACTACAATACAGCAAACACAACCACCACCATCAGTGCATCTTGGGAGAAGGAGGAACTTTTTAATCTCTTCAGTACTAAAATGCGTTTCCATACTAATTCTGGTTACTATTTGGCGATTTTATACAACTTCAGAAACATATATTGAAATTAGAATAATAGAGACTGGCTATTAATCTTTTAATCTCCATAAGTGCAATCGTCTCATCATACACAAAAATCAAGACAAAAATGCGTTTAATTATTGAAGTGGTTGATAATCAGGTGTTGGCCACACTCCCAAAAATCATGGCTGGGATCGGTCATTTACTAAGTCTGTGCATCATCTGCTGTGCAATGCATCACGGGAAGCGCGGAACCAAAACTTATGGCAGCGGTGGGATTCGAACCCACGCCTCCGAAGAGACTGGTGCCTTAAACCAGCGCCTTAGACCGCTCGGCCACGCTACCTTTGAGTACGTGCAGGATGAAGACAAATGTGAGCTGCAGTCTTCATAACATCGGCTCTTGGTTCTAATCCTTGCTTCCTTCCTGAGCCGCGGGCGAGGAGGTGAAGTGCAGAGGCGAAGAGGAAAGGAGGGTCGGAAAGCAAGGCGAGGGAAGTGTTGTGAGGAGAGAAGGGAACGGCAGAGTGTGTGAAGTGTAGAGCCGAAGAGGAAAGGAGGGGCGGGAAGCAAGACGAGGGAGGTGATGTGAGGAGAGAAAGGATTGGCAGTGTGTGTGTGGAGAGAGCAGAGGAAGCAGAAAGGGAACACACTGGAGGAGTTTAAGGGAGTCATTCAGGTAATTTCCCTCCGGCCTCTTCCTCCAACACCTCACGTCTGCACATAACACCTAC
>NC_059296.1:31415924-31428424 GCF_017591435.1 Portunus trituberculatus | reverse complement strand
GTATGGAAAAAACAAAGGACATGTTAACACTTTCCACGTTCTTTCAGAAACGTCCAACCCTTCAGGAAATCAACAGATCACGCGGGGACGCCACGGAACGCCTGACTTCCATTCTTTCTAAGATTTCCGGTTTGGGGCAGAGAAAATCTAGTAGTTTTCAATGCCTCAAAAACTCAATTCCTCCATCTATCAACTCGACACAACCTTCCAGACAACTATCCCTCTTCTTCAATGACACTCAACTGTCTCCCTCTTCCACAATGAATATCCTCGGTCTGTTCTTTGCTCATAATCTTAACTGGAAACTTCACATCTCATCTCCTGCTAAAACAGCTTCTATGAAATTAGGTGTTCTGAGGCGTTTCCGACAGTTTTTCTCGCCCCTCCAACTGCTTACTCTGTATAAGGGCCTTATCCGTTCAGGCACATACAGACACATTATAACATACATACATACAAATAAACAAACAAAATAAATAAATAAATAAATATGCAGTCATGCTACATAAATACATACATATATACACACACATATACAAGTGTAGAGATATATACATGCATACATACATACATACCTACACACATATACACATCAAGCATGCATGCATTCATACATACAAACATACGTATATGCCGTATTCATGGTCATGAAGTAAAAGCTTTCATCTATATCCAATGTATGCATTCAACATATACATATACATATACATTAACATATAACTATATAAAAAAATAACTGGACTTGAGCATACCATATACCTACACATGTACATATATTTTCTCGCTCCTCCAACTGCTTACTCTGTATAAGGGCCTTATCCGTCCCTGTATGGAGTACTCTTCGCATGTTTGGGGGGGTTCCAGTCACACAGCTTTGCTTGATAGGGTGGAATCGAAAGCTCTTCGTCTCATCAACTCCCCTCCTCTGACTAACTGTCTTCAGTCTCTTTCTCACCGCCGAAATGTTGCATCCCTTTCTACATTTTATCGCTATTTTCATGGTAACTGTTCTACTGATTTTGCTAACTGCATGCCTCCCCTCCTCCTGCGGCCACGCTGCACAAGGCTTTCTTCTTCCTCTCATCCCTATTCTGTCCAACTCTCTAATGCAAGAGTTAACCAGTACGCTCAATCATTCATCCCTTTCACTGGTAAACTCTGGAACTCCCTCCCTGCATCTGTATTTCCGAATTCCTACAACTTGTCTTCTTTTAAGAGGGAGGTATCGAGGCATTTGCTCCCCTAATTCTGGCTGACGGTTTTGGCACTTTTTGAACTCTTTGGAGAGCCAGCGCTCAAGTGGGCCTTTTTCTAACTTTCTTTTTTTGCCTTTGGCTGGCCCTCTTCCCTACGTAAACACACACACACACACACACACACACACACACACACACACACACACACACACACACACACACACACACATAACACTGGTATCTACAATTAAAAAAAAAAAAGAATCCCTGATCCTTATTTTTCGCAGGTTAATCACAGCAATTAATTACAAGCAGGATAAAAAAATAAATAGAACCAACAGCAACAACAACAACAACAAGAACACACACAAACACACACACACACACACACACACACACACACACACACACAGGTCAAAATTAACGAGTCTATATCACAACACATGAAATAAATTGTAGTAACAGTCTATAGTTACGAAATTATTATTAGTACGGGGATTATTAGACCTAAATTATGAGAGTATATAGAATGCTGGTCCCAACACACACACACACACACACACACACACACACACACACACACACACACACACACACACACACAAGAATGACGTGCCTACAACCTATCAATGAGGTGTGGCCTGAGTTACAAATCCGGTAGTAGGACACTCGTTACAAATGAATGTGAAAAAGGGACAGTAGAAAAAAAAGGTGGAAAGCCGCGCTGGTATCGATTGTGAGGGTTGCTGGGAGGGCGCCAAGAAATTATGAGCCTAATTACGTGAAAACAACGGCACGGACAAGCGGTGGCTGGCAGTGGTTAGGTTTTTTAGCACAACAACCAGCCGTCACCCGCAATGCAACACGAATACATACAGGTACATAGAAAGATACCCCACATACACACACACATGCACACGTCGGTACTCAGTCACTCATTCGCTTATCGCCGCAGTGGGAGGGTGTGAGTGAGTGAGTCGCGGGTCCACTGCAAATCCACTTCATCGGTAACTTTATCCACAAGCTTCAAATGGGTGGAAACATGACAACAACGGCAGCAACAACAACAACCAATGCTACTACTACTACACAGGTTTGGAAATACTGATGCTATGATACACTCCATGCGCAATGAACGTGGGGCTTTGCAAAATATTTCATCTCGTCAAAGCTTCGTCTGTTTGCTTATTTTGCATCACTATTAATGAAGTGAAAATAAATATACTAAACGATTTTCCTCACTTGCATGTCTGTGTATGCATCTATCTTTCTGTCTGCCTGTCTCTCTATCTATATTGTAGGATGGAAGGTAAAAAAGAGAGAAAAGGTGTTACTCTATATTACTGTTTCTGTCTACTTGTTTGTCTTTCTACCAATATCCTGCGGGTAGAATTAGAGGATGCATATACTCAGGAATGGGAAGCGATAAGGGGACGATATCAGTGCATCATCTACCCATCGAGCCATCCATCCACTTACTACTGCACTACCAACGTGTGCCCGGGGCTCCCTAAGTGGCGCGTGTGTATTCTGGGAAGCAGCAGGGGCGGTGTTACTCTATTAGGGCCACAACACACAGCCGGGGCCTTATTCGCACAAAACCACGCCCGCTTTCCAGCAGATCCGCCGGCAAATCGCTCGGCTTCATAACAACAAAGTGAGGCTTTAGCTAGTATCCCAAACTAATCGAGAAATTCCATGTATGGCAGAGAGGCAGGCTGGCAGGCTGACTGGCTGGCTGGTTGGCTGATGTTGTCTTTATTGTTTTGGTGATGAACATTTGTGTTTTACTGATGCATCAAAAGTCATGGTAGATTCTCGCTGTAGTTTTGGCTTCATTGTATCTGCGTTTATGTGTCGGTGTTGGGGATTATTCTGCCATGTAATGGTTTTAATCTTTTAATACAGGGATACATTTTTACCTTCATATCAATGTACGATTAGAACATTTTACTGACATTAGGAAGAGTCTATGGAGGTCAGAAGACTAATGGCCAGTCTTCACTACTTTAAACCCCCACATAAACATCTGAAGCTGAAGAAAAATTACAATATAGTAAAGATTTAATTTGATATCTTTATTGCCTTATAATACACCTCACGTATATAATATGCACATACAAACATTTAATCAAATTCAATATTAAGGCTTGGTCTATTAAGCATAAGCTTTTATATAGACCTTTGGTATATAAACATTGTTTGAAATGCGCGACTTTTGCATTTCCTTTCATTAGTGATAAACAAAACTAAATATCAATTAATAAAAAAAAAGCAGACTCCAAAGCTTCCAGTCCTATTTTACTATTCACATAATAATTCCTACACACAAGCAAAACAACAATACATTCATACATCCATTCTCATACGGATACAGAGATTTTCATGCTCACATACTCGTTTATACACATTCGCAAATAAATACTGTATATATAAATATATGGCCATACTGGTACAAATATAACTTCAGGCACATACAGACACATTATAACATACATACATACAAACAAACATACAAAAAAATAAATAAATAAATATGCAGTCATGCTACATAAATACATACATATATACACACACATATACAAGTGTAGAGATATATACATGCATACATACATACATACCTACACACATATACACATCAAGCATGCATGCATTCATACATACAAACACACATATATGCCATATTCATGATCATGAAATAAAAGCTTTCATCTATATCCAATGTATGCGTTCATCATACACATATACATATACATTAACATATAACTATATAAAAAAATAACTGGACTTGACCATACCATATACCTACACATGCACATATAGATATATCTATGTATTTCATTAGTAACTATACATGCAACCAAATGCATACATACATGCACAAATACATGCATGCATCATATATGCATACATTTATACACACATACATACATACGTACATACATACGCATATACACACAAACATACATACATACATACATACAAACGGACATACAAAACAGGAAGATAGACGAACAAGCCGATAGAAGTACATAATTATATAAGCTATGTACCCTTACATAACATGCCTACTTATAATACACACATATGAAATAATATTAGTTCATTTCAGTACAAAGGCAAATATCAGACTCAAATCTTCCTTCAACTACAGTCATTGATCATACGTATTCAATATAGAAATTTTTACTTCATTCTTAAACATGTTGAGTGAAGTAATGGATTTAGTTTCTTGCGGGAGATTATTCCAGCTCCTCGCACCCCGCACACTGACACTACGCTGTGCGTGAACTATCCGGCAATATGGTATTCTGATATCGTGTGGTCTTCTTGTGTAAGGGTTCACAGAAAGTAGCTGAAAGGTGGTGTTGAATGGAAATACATACAAAGACTTAAATACAAATATATATGTTTGCTGAAATATGATGTCAGGAAGATTCAAAAGTTTGAGTTCACAAAACAAAGAATTTGTATGTTCGTATTTTGATTTAAAACACATGACTAATAATTTTCTTTTGACAAATAAATAATCTCTCTAATAAAGTTTGAAAAGTTCCGCCCCAAATTGCTGCACAGTACAATAAATGAGGATACACTGTTGACATGTACACTAATCTGAGACAGTCTGCTGTTATACAATTTCTAATCCTATATATGATGCCTGTAATTTGTGACATTCTGGTACAGAGGTGATTTAAATGTGGTTTTCACGTTAGCTTTTCATCAATATACACCACTAAAAATTTAATATGATCAACTTTACATAGACTATGGTTATTAAATTCAATATTAATGTTAGACAGATTAGTGTTGGTGAAACATGATACCATGTAGAAGAGAATGAATATGGAAACGCGTTTAAGAGGTCTCGTCACGTCATACCTCAATGACTTATAGAAACAGACTTACCATTGTTAAAAGCTTTGTACCACACAGTCTCGTCACACCACCATTCAGTTACAGCACACAACCCAGAAAAATACTGTATCTACATTCAAAAAGCTGTTACTACACAACCTTACCAAACGAAAGCTTCCTACGGTTACAAAACTTTCGTACTGGGACATAATTTTACCACGAGTTTGGGGATTATTAGACCATTTTATTTACATTAGGAAGGGTGTATGGAAGTCAAAAGATTAATGACCAGTCTTCAATATCTTAATCACCACATAAGTTTCTGAAGCTGTATAAAATCGCAAAATAGTAATAAGAATGAATATGAAAACGCGTTTAAAACTGCATAGCCTCTCCACGCTCCCAAACCTTACCACCACACATCCTTACAACACTCAAAATATCATAAACCTTCACCACACTTGAGAAATTCCTACCACACACTCTTACCACACTTCGGATGTTCATTCCACACAACCTCACCACACAGTCAAGACCTCCTTACCACCCCACATCCACAGACGTCCTTCCTACCGCCACCACCACATAGCCTCACCACACTTGCAAGAGTCCCTTATCACCACAAGGCCTCACCACACACATACACAGAGCTTCCACGCACAGCCTCCCCTCTCTTAATGGTAATACCGTCGTGTTTCGCTGATCACGGGAGGCGTTCCTAATTAGTACACCCGGAAGCTGTCATGCAGGTGTGTGTGTGTGTGTGTGTGTGTGTGTGTGTGTGTGTGTGTGTGTGTGTGTGTGTGTGTGTGTGTGTGTGTGTGTGTGTGTGTGTGTGTGTGTGTAGGAGGGAGCAGCACAAAGAATAATCTCGAAACATATTTTTTTAAGCAAGACAACAAACACACTGTTGTACTCTATTCTATTTAATTTCTACATACAACGCAACGCACGACTGTTCCATTCTATTCGTCGCTATACATATTGCTTAATCCTCTCCCTACTAGACGAATTTTCTTCTTTATTGCCTATGATTTTTCATGGACAGTATTTTTGTGGCTCCCGTAAATGTTTTCGTAGCTTAAAAGTCAAAATTACCTTCAGTTTTCCTCTCTTTTCTTCTCTATGACTCCATCCAAACAGACTTAACAGTGCTAGGAAGGTTAAGGAAGGATGACCAGCGCAGTAAAAGGTTCAAAGTACAGAACTCCCTACCTTCTTCTATATTCCTATTGTCTTTGAGCTTCACTGTTTCACTGGGGAGGTTTCAAGACACAGCCTCAAATTTCAGATAGTACTTTTGACCACACTCTTTGTATTGATAGATCGTTCGCTGGACCTGCTTTCCTGTCTTCCTTTCGTCCTTGGCCATTTTCTCCTCTTACATAAAAATAACGAGAAAAATAGCAGAGATCGATGAAGCAACAGAAATACCAGAGTTCTGCAACACACACACACACACACACACACACACACACACACACACACACACACACACACACACACACACACACACACACACACACACACACACACACACACACACACACACACGCAAACCCAATATACACAACGCAACATTCGCTGTCTTCGTGATGCATAATTAACACAACATAAAAAAATCACGAACAGTGAAAAAAATAAAAGCAAATAATTCTTACAACTAACCAATACAAAAGCAATAAAACAATACAAAACAATGAAGAATAACACCGACACTAATAACAGAAACACGACTCACTGACACAAACCAACACAACAGCAACAACAGCTCAGTAATCGTCAGGTGAGACACACACTGAGCGAGGGAAAGGCAAACGCATAACCAGGCAAACTATTCCCCGATACAGCAAGTCAAATAAAACACAGGCAACTCAACACGACGCGCGATAGTTACAGTAACACTAATACTGAGAATTTGTTGAGTAAATACACCAGATGAGAGAGAGAGAGAGAGAGAGAGAGAGAGAGAGAGAGAGAGAGAGAGAGAGAGAGAGAGAGAGAGAGAGAGAGAGAGATCAACACGAATACCAATTTCAATTACGTGTTCGATGGATTCACAAACATCTCCAATAATGATTAATAAAACGCCAACCCTAGCAAATAAAAGGCAGAATAAAGGCACACGCACACACACACACACACACACACACACACACACACACACACACACACACACACACACACACACACACACACACACAGTAGCAGGTCCAATATGGTGTGGAGGATATATCGGTGTTGCATATAGACTTTTATATAAACGCACGAATACATGGGAATATAAAGCATACTAATACTACCGACTCAATACACGCCCCTTCAATACATCCACGTAATACTCGCAATGCCAAGAATCATAACGCCACTCCGGGAAAGAGAGGAAGAAGGAAAGGCGATGTAATAACCTCCTGGCTACAGTTCGCCTCGAGTCGTTGCTGCGAGAAGACTCAATAAAGCCTGAAGAAATGCATACTGGAGCTGTTTTATTACTACTACTATTATTATTATGTTCTCAATACACGTGAAGGGAAAAATAAATGAAAAAAAGAGATTCTGTAAGCAATCTTTTTTACGTTAGCAAATCCACACTGAATTTTAACTAACGGAGGTGACGAAATAGTTGCAGTAAAAAAAGATTACCTCATGTTTAATATTACGAGAAAGCCTTCAACACACACACACACACACACACACACACACACACACACACACACACACACACACACACATACACGATGGAAATGTAACACGCTCTCATAACCATGCAAAAAATATACAAATAAATAAGTAAATACCTCCAGCTATGAAAATAAGTAGGAATAAGTGATAATGAAATATGATTAGGTTGTCTTACGTATGCAAACAGGTCCAGCAGTGAAAATTATAACGAAAGTAAGAGATAATTAAATATGCATTAGACAAATAAATACTGAGAGAGAGAGAGAGAGAGAGAGAGAGAGAGAGAGAGAGAGAGAGAGAGAGAGAGAGAGAGAGAGAGAGAGAGAGAGAGAGAGAGAGAGAGAGAGAGAGAGAGAGAGAGAGAGAGAGAACGTGTTAAGATGATTACACGAATATTGGAAAAGAAAAAAGAAAAGAAAAACAAGCTAAGTACACAAACTAATATTAGATCCTCGTGGTCACAACAAAACAGCCTGTCTTAAAAATACCCGGAGTCAAAAATGTACAGGCAATTAATGAGAAAGCGCGGCATAATAAACAAGGCATCTTAACACTATGTTTAGCACCAGCGACTCGCAAACTCACGCATTAAACCTTTCAATAATGGGGGACATTTTTACCTTGAGATTTGTGTACAATTAGACCATTTTATTGACATTAGGAAGGGTCTATGGATGTCAGATGATTAATGGCCAAAATCTTCACTATTTTAATACTCCACATGAGTTTATGAAGCTGTATAAAATCAGCAAATAGTAAGCAGAGTGAATATGGAAACGCGTCGTGGTGCTGAAGAGATTAATGTCAAAGGCGAATGGACGATGAGAAAACATGACGTGACGCAGAAGAAGAGGAAGGGAGGCACAGAACATTACAACATTACAGTGAACACCAGCGACGTATAAAAAAATAATCACCGGTGATGGAGAGAAGGAGTAATGCATTAATGTATCATATTTATTATGTATAAGACAAAGGAGAGGCAAGACGAGATTACAACATTTCATTCGACACAATTAGAGAAACTGCAAAAAGCTATTAACCTTACACGTGGCGGTCGCTGTGTCCACCTATCCTTAGTCAATGTATTGGTATTGCATAGGTTAAATAAGAGACAAAGCAACGCAAAACAACACTACATTCAAGGCCACTGGAAACATACGAGCATAAGAGAAACTACAAGAAGTCAACTTAACATGTGGGTGTCACTGTATCTACCTATCCTTAACCCCTTCTGTACTGGGAAGCATTTCTACCTCAAAATTGTACACGATTAGACTATTTTATTGACATTAGGAAGGGTCTATGGAGGTCAGAAGATTAATGGCCGCAATCTTCACTACTTCAACCCCGCACATAAGTTTCTGAAACTGTATAAAATCACCAAATAGTAAGCACAATGAATATGAAAACGCGTCATGGTACCCAAGAGGTCAATCAATATATTAGTGTTGCATAGAACAATCAAGAGACAAAACAACGAAATAGAAATCAACATAAAAAAAAAAACTGCAAAAAATCACCAATCCTACACGTGGCGGTCCTTCATTTTTCTTCTTTAACCTTCTTTTTTTCCTCTTCCTATCATTCATAAATTCACCTAACCTTCCTTTCAAACCACTTAAACCAACTCAAGCCATCTTCCACTCTATCTAAGCACCAATTTCTTCGTACGCCCTTTAGAATGAAGACTACCTGCGACCCTTTACTAAGACCCAGATTACTGAGGCTCTCGTGATGTCACCAACCTTATATCTCTCGTGTCGTTTAAATACCTCTTAATACCAGAAGTGTCAAGAGTGGTAATAGAGTCTTATAGAGCGGCTTGAAAGAGAGAGAGAGAGAGAGAGAGAGAGAGAGAGAGAGAGAGAGAGAGAGAGAGAGAGAGAGAGAGAGAGAGAGAGAGAGAGAGAGAGAGAGAGAGAGAGAGAAGAAAGGGAGGCACAGAAAGATAGGGTGAATAAGCGGAGTAATGACGAGGGTAATGGGTGTAGGAGGGAAGGAATCAGCAGGCAGGGACACAGAGAGCATAGAGGAGGAGGCGAAGGGTCTCTGGGTGACGTGCGGTGATCATGGCTCGGGGACGTCAGGGTGGGAATTAGTAACGATGGCCGGCAGGAATTACAAGCAATCCCTCTCCCTCTCCCTCTCCCTCTCTCTCTCTATCTCCCCTGTGTCTGCGGCAGGAGGACGCGAGGGTTAATAAGGAAAATGGAGTGACGGTGCAAACAGTAAAGAACCCGCATCACAGGACGCCGCCGCTCCAACCCCATTCCTGCTAATGAAGGTGAGACGCGCTGCTGGCGGTAAGGAAGGAGGAGGAGGAGGAGGAGGAGGAGGAGGAGGAGGAGGAGGAGGAGGAGGAGGAGGAGGAGGAGGAGGAGGTGGTGGTGGCGGTAGTGGTTTTTTGTTGTTGCTGTGTTTCAAGGAGGATGAGGAGGAGGAGGAGGAGGAGGAGGAGGAGGAGGAGGAGGAGGAGGAGGAGACAGTAGAAGTGACAAGACTGAATGGTTTCCTTACTAAGACTGTCAACATTGTTCTTTGACACTCCAACCTGTCCGTCTGTCTGTCTGTCTGTTTCTACCTGCCTGTTTATCTGTCTGTCTGTCTGCCTTTCTATCTGTCGGTCTCCATCTTCAAACTTGGCTGTATCTATCTGTCTGTCTGTCTGTCTGTATGTGTGTGTGTGTCCTTTTATCTGTCTACCGGTCTGTTCGTGCATCTAACTATCTATTTCTCTATTTGACTGCTTATCCTTCTGTCCGTCTATTCAATCTCTCTCTCTCTCTCTGGCCTATCCACGCGGGACAAACGAGGCAGCCTGACGTGAACATGCGTCTTGTTTTAAGCCCGCCGCTCCCAGACAGCGAGTCATTGCCTCCGCCACGCTGCTCTGCCTCACAGCGGCTGCCGGCACTGGCGGGATTACCATACACAATGCTCATCAATCTAAGCGACAAGTGATATTTGCAATTGATTTTAAGACAGCCGCTATTATTTCAAGCACTTTGTTCACCATTATGACCTGTATTCTAAAACGCTTTGGTCTGAAGACACTACTGTTTTCGAAGGGCCATAGTGATGATTAGCAAGATTCATAAGTGGTTCTTCTGCTGATAATAAAGGAATGTTGTTAATTTGTCAAAAGAATGATAAAAAACCTTAATATGTTTGTAATGTCACTACGACTATTTTCAAAGTTCATAGACATGCTCAGCTTGGTTCTCAGAAGTGTTTCACGAATTAATAATGTACAAACCTTGTTAATGCCAGTCTAACATCACCAAAATAACTTTCATTGGCAACATGGATAATTAACTCGGTTCTCAAGAGTGTTTCTTCTGTTTATAAAGTAGAAATCTTGTTAATGTGTAGCCTCAACCCGTGTAGCTTCAACTAAACTTTTTTCTGTCTAAAACTTCTCTATTTTCTCTATCTAAAACTTTCTTTTTCTCTTTAAAACTTCTCTATTTGTCTTTCTTTCTACAGAGCCTTTACAAAGTGGTTGAGAGTGGGTGCATGTACTTATAAGAGTATCTGTTTCGTCTATCAGTCAGTCTTCTCCCATTTTTCACGGCAATGGGATAAAATTCTGGGTCCGTATTCAGAAACGCTTTGCCCTCTCACTGTGACTATTTTCCAAGGCCACAGAGATGATTAGCGGGGTTTTCAAGAGTGCTTCTCCGGTTAATAATGTAGAAATCATGTCATTCTGCCTCTAAAACCGTAAAAACACCTTTAAAAACAGGTATACGATTTGAATAAACCCTCTTGTAATAGTAGAGGTGAAGCCTGGAAGTGTTTGAGAATACTAGCCCTGGACAATAATTTAAGTCGTTGATCATCTCAACAGTAAAAATAATGAAGTACATTATACCCCTGTCAAAAGAATAATTACTTGTATTAATGATATGACAGTATTTTAATAACTTACAACAACGGCGTTCGGTCTGTAGGTGTGTGAAATTAATGTGGTTTCCTCAAGCTTATATATATGTTGTTTGTGGTTGATAAAAATTCATCTATTTATTTATCTATTTATTAATTCATCTATTTATCTCTGTCTCTTTCTCTGTCTGTCTGTCTGTCTGTCTGTCTGTCTGTCTCTCTGTCTGTCTGTCTGTCTCTCTCTCTCTCTCTCTCTCTCTCAAGATAGATAAATAATGAAAGTATAATATGAAACTAAATGTTAATTGAAACAGAAAAAAACACGATTAAAATATTCCATCTATCATCTATCAATCAATCTATCTATCTAGCTATCTATCTGTCTGGAGTCTGGTATTTGTGTCCTTCTCTTCCCTGGCTTCCTACCTGCCGGCCTAGTCATTAGTCACTCAGAAGCACCGTCACACAACACAGCTACTCCTCTCCTACCACCGCGCCGCGCTCCCATGCACCTGCTGGCCTATTCTTACGTGGGTATATGTCCAAGTCTATCTTCACCACATCTGCCTCTCCGTGCCTCGTGAGTCGTGAATAACAGTTCTCTCTCTCTCTCTCTCTCTCTCTCTCTCTCTCTCTCTCTCTCAAGATAAACAGAAAATGAAAATGTAATATAGAACAAAATATTAATTGAAATAGAAAAAAACACGATTAAAAATAACTGAAATAACTAATGAATTAACCAATTAAATAAACATAATAACGAACAGTCCATGTGTGAAATGAGGCAGAAAAAATGTCTAACAAAATAACACATTAAAATCTAGTCCCACGGTCTATTTAATCAGCGGAGGGAGGAAGAGAAGGAGGAGGAGGCGA
>NC_059296.1:31395924-31410924 GCF_017591435.1 Portunus trituberculatus | reverse complement strand
TGAGGAGCTTCCTTCATTTTCCACCACTACAGAGCCGCCAAACAAACACACCATGATTCGGCGAAGATAGTACACAAAGGAGGAGAAGCGCGAGCGTCGGCGACTGAAGCACAACGGCGTCCGAGTGCTGCACGAGCGTCGCATACGAGAAATGAAAAGATTTTACTGCGAATATCTGGGTTGCGGAACATACGGCTCGTGTTGCCTTGTCCAGGACCCAAAGACTTCAAAAGATTACGTCATAAAGACATTTTATGAGGATATGCTGAAGTATTTGGTCGATGAAGCGCTAGCTCTGAAACAGAACCAGGCTCCCGGAGTGCAGCGACTCATCGGCGTGTGCATTCACACGCGTGAATTAGTGACGGTTTATGCCGGAGTGACCATCGAAGAGTACTTTTCCACTTCAATTTCATTTGCTGACGCCATTCTAGTAGTTCTGCAAACGTCAAAGACAATACAGGTAATTTCAGAAGCAGGCTACTCCAACGACATAAAGAGAGACAATGTATGCGTCGATTATTCACGTGATAAGAAAGGACCAGTTGCGACCATCATTGATTTGGGACTGGCCGCGCGGGTTGGCACTTGGGAAATCTACAAGAACAATAATTGTGATCCCGAGGACTTCCCGTGGATTGCTCCGGAGCTGCTGCACAACACCCACCCTTGCAGCGAGGCCAGCGACGTGTACAGCCTGGCCCTTTTGTCCAAAACTTGCTGAGACTGCCAGAGGGACGGGCCCCCGCGACCTTGCTAGTCCCCCCTCATGGGATGGGTGCGCGCTGCTCGAAATCACGACCCTCAGGAACGTCCAGGTCTCAGTGCTCTAATCGAGGTGCAGCAGGTGCTGTTGCAGGAAGGGCGTCGTCAGGGCGCCTCGAGTGGCCAGTCTCCGAGTTCCGGTGACAATGTGAGCGAAACGCTCCCTACAGATGAGACACGGGGAAGCACATATTGGACGTCCAGCCAAGATGGAGCCGCCACCACGGAATCTAAAGATATTTCTAGTTAAGCGATAAGCGAAAGTGTGCAGCCCAATGAGGAGCAGCAGGTCACTGACCGGACGTCCATCCGTGAAGGAAGTGGCTGCGAGGGAACTACAAAAAGTAAATAACATTCCAGCCAAACAGAATGAACATCTAGATGACTGAGTGAAGGATGAAGGAAGGTGGAGCAGAAAATTGTCTTGCTCCTTATTTTACTCAATTTCATTTCATGTTGTGTTGTGCGAGGCTTTATCTCTGTGAGTTGTTGTGTATACTGTTGTGAAATGTAATATTTCATGTCTGTGCATATAATGGATGTGGGGTGTTGTTGTTAGGTATTCTTATTGTTTTCTTGAACCAGCTGTGTTCTCATTGTGACAGCGTATAATGTTGTGTATATTCTATTATACAAAATAATGTCTATTTGGGTGTAGGTTGACCAATCGGTGCAATTCCTGTGTTTTTAGCGTAAGGATATTTGTTATTGAATGCTAATCTTAAGACTTTTTCTGTATTGTTAGAAGCTGCAATTTGTAAAAGAGAGTTGAGAGTGTGTGGTGGACATGTCGGTGTTGGAAGACGCAACTCAGGCCATTATCAAGTGTTGTTGGAAGTTTGTGTGTAATGTTGTAACTTATGGTGATGAGCAAGAATGTTGACTTTCTTTTGATTTCGTTGGTGTGTTTGTTTAATCCCTGCCTTGTGAAGCGCAATGCAAGTGCCATATTGGCCTTTGTTATGTATGGAATGTGATTCCATACATAACTTTCTTTGATGCTACAAAAATAATTGTGAATTTAATTGTATATGTGTTAATTTTCCACATATGTTTAAATGTATTGATGTGTAAGATTTCCTTTTCAATTTTCCTGTCCATGAAATATCTTGATTTTACCTTGGCAAACTATTGCTTGTATCATGCCACATGCGTAGATTGTGGTGAAACTATTTGTAAGTGGAGGTGGAATGTCATGTGTAAAAACAGTGTGTATAGTGTTGGAGACATAATGTTTCCTTGTGGTACTCTGCTATGTACTGGAAATGATGAAGCAATGATGTAATCAAGTGTTTGTCGGTGGAGGTGGAATGTCATGTGTATATATATAGTCCATATAGAGTTGGGGACATATTGCTTCCTTGTGGTACTCTGCTATGTATTGGAAATGATGGAACAATGATATAATTATGTAAGTATTTGTTGGTGGAGGTGGAAATTCATGTATAAAAATAATGTATATAGTACTGGAGACATAATGCCTCCTTGTGGTACTCTGGGATGTATTGTAAATGATGGAGTAATGATATATGTAAGTGTCATTGATGAGCTGTGGTTGTCAAGGCAATAGGTTAGCAATTTTGTGATGACATTATGTTTTTGGACTCTCTGGTTACAAAAACTCTTAAACTGAATATTTTTGTAATCGGATGAGTAGCAAGTGATGTTTATGATTCCTTTATTACTAAAACACTAAACTCTCTGAACTCAATATATTCTTAAATAAATTATCTAGTGACTTTCTTTAACCTCTGGATACTGAAACTATACAAAAATAAATACATTTCATTTATATCACTGAGAGAGAGAGAGAGAGAGAGAGAGAGAGAGAGAGAGAGAGAGAGAGAGAGAGAGAGAGAGAGAGAGAGAGAGAGAGAGAGAGAGAGATATCATATCACTGAGAGAGAGAGAGAGAGAGAGAGAGAGAGAGAGAGAGAGAGAGAGAGAGAGAGAGAGAGAGAGAGAGAGAGAGAGAGAGAGAGAGAGAGAGAGAGAGAGAGAGAGAGAGAGAGAGAGAGAGAGAGAGAGAGAGAGAAAGCACACTAAGCTGAAACCATGACATTGAAAAAGTTAACATTTAAGTGAGAAAACAGTCATCATTCCTGCAAGCAATCGCTGAAAAAAGTCATCCCTACCCTTCCATCCCACCACCCAAACACCCACACACCCACACACCCACAGAAGCACAGAAGCACCCCACAACTCAAACCCCACCTACCCTTCCTCTCGAATAACCGTACCCCTTCCCCGCCTCACCTCTCTATACACACATGCACAAACCCTCTACACCCCAATCTTCCCCATCCACCACACACACACACACACACACACACACACACACACACACACAGAGACTAATGGCAGCGGTCCAAAGAATGCCTGCTAAATTCACCAATCAGAACTATTTATTTTTTTACGAAGAACCAATGAACCAGCGAGAGGGAGGGAGATCAGTGTTTCTCGTTCGTCTCTTCCCTCTCCTTTTCAAAACTCTTCATTCACCACTTCTCCTTTCAACAAGAGCGTAAGAAAAAACAGCCATTCTTACTCCTATTGATAAAGAGATACATGAGATGAAAAAAAAAAAACATCTCAGCCAATTAAACCTTTTATTTTTCTCCTCCCATGTCAATTACCTCCCACACAAATTATCATCCAAACATGACTTTCAAAGAGAAACAACAGCCTCACCCTTTGTCTTTCCCTCACTCCCTCCCTCCTCATGTCCCTATCCCACCACCACCACCACCACCACCACAACCACCACCACCACCTTCCATTTAATCCCTCAGGCTGTTTGCACAACCCGTACCTAATTATTTCCTCATTGTTGACAGGTAATTCTGACGTCACGGCGAGATGTGTTTACCTCTCCAGATTAATGGCGGTGTTTTTCCTGCTCCCGTGAGTCGATCTTAATTAGGTGAGGCCCGTTTGGTGCACAGAGAGCGCGGGGCAGGCTGGGAGGCTTGTCTGGCTGGAAGGATGGATGGCTAAGTGGATGGATGGATGGGGTGGGGTGGACGAGAGTGGCTGGGAGGAGGAGGAGAAGTAAGGACAGGTGGTTAAGAGAGTGAATGGATGGGATGGGTGAAGGAAGGAGAGAAGGAAAAGATGGAAGGATGGGTAAATAGAGAGAGAGAGAGAGAGAGAGAGAGAGAGAGAGAGAGAGAGAGAGAGAGAGAGAGAGAGAGAGAGAGAGAGAGAGAGAGAGAGAGAGAGAGAGAGAGAGAGAGAGTTAAGAAATACAATACGTAGAAGAGGAAGGAAAGAAGGAAGGAAGAGGAAATCATAGACAAATAAAGAGAAAGAGAAAAAGAAAAGAAAATAAGATGAGAGGTATGAAAGACGCCAGATGAAGAGGAAATGACGGAAAGGAAAGAATGAACGAGTGGAAGAAAAATAACGGAGAAGGAAAGAGAAGATTAGGAAAGGGATGACGGTAAAAGCTTGGATGGAAGAACTGATAACCGGAGAGAGGAAAAGAGAAGCAGGGATGGAAGGAACAAGAAAAATGGCTGATGGGTGCAAAGGAAAAACGGATAAACACAGAGATATGAGGCAGTATTGTAAGAAGAGAGCGAAGGAAAGAGAAAGGAAGGAAGGAAGGAGGGAGGAAAGGAGTAAGGGAGGAGGAAGGAAGGAGGAGAGAAGGAGGGACGTAGCAGCTGATGAAGATAAAAGACTGCGAGGGTTACAGCCAAATAAATAATGGCTTGCTGTGTTTTGGGAGCGAGTCAAGTGGTAGAAGAATGAAAAATAAGCCGATATGGGGGAGAACTAAGGTGGAAAACTGGAGAGGGTGGAAGAAGGGGAAGGAAAACACAATAAAAACACCCCTCTCCTCCCCTCTCACACACATTCTTCGCTTCCCATTTCCCCGTCCCCCCAACACACCAACACTCCTTTAACTTTACCATTTGCCGCTCCAATCACAATTCCTCCCCGTTTTATTCGCCCCTTCATCCGAGTGTTTACGAGGGACAAGCCGCGCCGCCTCAGCATCAACACGAGTCGCGGAGCTGAAGTGCGAGCCCCAGAAATCACTAAAAAACGTCTCGGAAATATCACCTTCTCGACTCCGAACTGGGGCAATGGAGCTTCGAAACGGGACATAAAGCTTCGGGGCGCCGTAAACCGGGTTAGAGAGTCACTAAATCGAACTCCACGGCTTAAATTTGCTCCATGTTGAAAGACCTGGACTTAGGACTGGCCAAGGTGAGGTAGGACGGTGAAAGAATGCGGGGGAGAAAAGAGGCGCATTCATAGGAGGAGAAGGAGGAGGAGGATTATGAGTATGGGTGGAAAGAAGCCTGATAGATGAGAGATGATAGTTGATAGGATGGTGTGTGATGGTGGCTACTTAGGGAAAGAGGAAGGGATGAAGGGAGGAAGAACGGGGAAGAAGGAAAGCAAGATTGATTGGTGTCAGGCGAAGAAACAACGTTATCATAAGGCGCTATAGAAAAGAGAGAGAAAAAAACAAAAACAAAGGAAGGAAGGAAGAGAAAAAATAAATGAAAGGACGAAAATTGCTGACACCGACAAGAAAATACTTGTTTTCCTTTGACTCGTAAATAAAACATTGTACACATTTTCGAGATCATTAAGAATTTAGGAAAAGGATATTAAATGAAAATATCATCTGGAACTTGACAACTCACATATATCGTATTTGGGATGGTAAGTTGGCTTGGCGCAAGAGAACACATCCTTCCCTGCTGACGCTGGTACTAATATGTGGAAATCCAAGCTTTTGATAAAAGAAAACCCGAAAAAAAGAAATCCAGCAACACAATATGTTGAAGATTAAGTGGAAAATTGTAGGCAACCATAACTATGTGTGGTAAGGAAAAAGTTCTGAGAATACTATTTGAAATTTAAAGTTGTTGATAGAATCTTCTTGCTCAAGATTTGTTGAACCTGAAATCGAAAAAAAATTAAGATGAAGTGACTCAGTGGTCACAAGCGTGGCGCTTTGAGGATTGAAATTTTGTGCAAGTTCAGAACAAAGTAAAAAAAGGAAAGAGTATTAAACAAATTCTGTCTCCAACATGCCACTAACTAACTCTTGAGTCTCTGATTTTCGAAGATGAAATGACAAATTGGAAGCTTAGCATCGTATTTAAGTAAATCTTACAATCAAAATAAGTGTGTGTGTGTGTGTGTGTGTGTGTGTGTGTGTGTGTGTGTGTGTGTGTGTGTGTGTGTGTGTGTGTGCTATAATAGAATTAGCAAAATACATATTTCCATGAACCTATGTTGTAAAGATGAAGCAGCGCGGAAGATGTGAAGCAGATCTGTGGTCACGTGATGGAACAAATTAAGCACACCTTCACTTCAGGCTGTGTCACACGGTCACTTTTTCCTGTGATATCGCGTAATGCTACACCATGTTCGACGCCACGTCCAAGGAAATAATAGCACACGGTATCTCAAGAAAGACAACAACGATGGCCAATGACGCCACGCGGGCAGTAGGCAACCAAATACTGAAATAAATACAACAGAAGAGGAGAAATCATCCACCATGAATGCCATCAACCAAGCTGTTTTAGCAGTGGGAGTCTGTGGACTTGCTTTGCATAAAAAAGAAAGAGTAGAGCAGCTGAGGAGGAGGAGGAGGAGGGGAAAGGAGATGTGGACATGAAATGGTTAGGTAGCAGAAAAGAAAGCAGCCAGTATAGCAGATTACTCAGGGAGCTGTCCCTAGATGAGGAAGTATAATTGGGTTGCGAGGTTTTCTAGAATGGTAGCTGATCCTGAACCAATTAAGTCAATTAGTGTGTGTTCCTCCTGTCTTCCCAATATAAGTGGAGTCATAATGGGTGACAATACAGCAGCCGATGAATTTTTGGTTTGATTCGCCTGCCGCGGCAGGCGCAACCAAAATGTAAACAAACCACGAAATCAAATCAATGTTTCATGCTCATACTTAACAGTTAATTTCATCATAATACTATATAAGAGCAATGGATAAAATTTTCATAATTAAGTAATGATAACTAACACCAATTAAATTATAAATGCTACATATAGTGTCATATTTAATACAGTATATTCACTATAGACTTTCAAGGACGCTCCCAGTGGCAGGGTATTCACGACAATTTTCAATATTTTCGTGGACACTGCGTCGAGCGAAATCTGTGAGATGTCGTCGTAAATGGTGTCGCGTGATACGATGTTGATGTCCCAGGAAAAGTGGCCATGTGATACTACTTTAGCCCTCGTGATGCCCCGCCCTGCGACACACGACACCGGCAGCCACGCAAAGGCATCCCCAAAAGCCAAACACAAATAAAAGACAAAATTTGCACATTTTTACATTACTTTGTGAGCATTTGCATGGTAACAATTTACACAAACTATGTCTCTTTTTGGCAGTTATCTTACTTTTAACCAATCAAGTGTATTTTTGTCGCCAAGGTCAGGGCGGAGAGTAAAGTGGTGTAAGGACGCTCACATTTTTACCCACCTCAAAATAGTGAAAGTGTTGTGTGTTTGCACATACAACAGCCAGCACACACACACACACACACACACACACACACACACACACACACACACACACACACACACACACACACACACACACACATTTTTCATGTAAGAGGGGCACTGACCAAAGTCAACAAAAGCACCAAAATGAAAAAGTGCCACTAGAGTGTTATTACTAAAGCGAGGTGAGAAAAAATAATCGAAAATTGGATAAATTTCTTGGAACTTACCACTTGAAAGAGACCAAGTCAAGGGAAGGAGGAAATACAGAAGCAGGCAGAAAGTCACAGAATTTACTACAAAAAAGGAAGAATGATTGAGAATACAGTTCAGCTCTTCTACTAAACACGTTTTTGAGGCATTGAAGAAAAGATGAATTTGCTCTGCCACAATGAATATTTGACGATCAGATATCAGGCGTTCTTTGGCTTCCCTGCGCGGGGCATTTAATTTTTTAAAGGTTGAACGTGTAAGAAAAGAAGTAAAAACGTGCAGGATAGAATCATTAGTGTAGGAGTGGATAGGTTAAGACATTTGGCTTGGAAGAACATTGATGAATAATAAGAGGATGGGTGACAGGACAAAACGCTTAGGAATACCACTTTTGATAGACTTTGGAGAGTGAACGTCTAATACAATAGCAATAGAACGGTCGCAAAGGAAAACTGAGATTAATTTACAGAGACAAAAATAGAAACTGTGGGAGGCTATTTTGGAAATCAAAGCTTTGTGCCAGACTCCATCAAATGCTGTTCATATGTTTACGGCAATAGAGTAATTTTCAAAATCTCTCTCTCTCTCTCTCTCTCTCTCTCTTAATAACAGGCTTAATGAGTGGTTAGAGCGCAATAACCGAACTTGATTAGTCCGGCAGCCGTGATCATCACTCGCCCTGCCCCGCCGTGCAGGAGTGAGACCTACCTACGCACAGGGCTGATCAAGGCCCTTTAATTTGAAGGCCGTGGCGCTAATGGCTTCATACCGTGCGGTCATCAGCTGCACCGGTATTCCCACCATAAGAGAGAGAGAGAGAGAGAGAGAGAGAGAGAGAGAGAGAGAGAGAGAGAGAGAGTTACTTAAAGGCCTGAATGTCTTAATTAAAAGTATATATCCTTGTAATTTCCTTTCTTTCCTTCTTTCTTTTATATATCAATGTTGTTATAGGACAGATATAAAATATTTGCGTGCGCAGAGAGAGAGAGAGAGAGAGAGAGAGAGAGAGAGAGAGAGAGAGAGAGAGAGAGAGAGAGAGAGAGAGAGAGAGAGAGAGAGAGAGAGAGAGAGAGAGAGAGATTGTTTTACCTCAACATGAAATACTAAGAACAAGCTGCTTTGCGTTATCATTACATTCAACTTGTCACCATCACCACCATCACTACCATCACCACCACCACCACCAATAGCAGCAGCTCTTCAATGAACTCCCTAAACACCACCTATGCAAATGTATTCCAGACATGCTCTTTACAATTCCTCATCTCAACCCTCCATCTCTGTCCTCTCTCTCTCAGCCTCCCTTTATCATATCCATTCTATAATATGGTACGTACTGTCTATTACGTGCAGCAAAGCCTTTGTAGGAACAGGAGAGGCTTACCAGCCTCCTTCGTCTTGGGTTAATAAGTAAACACTGGTAATCTTTCCCTTTTTGACTTCCTTTACTTGGTACAGGTGGGCGCAATAACGAAAAAAGCTCAAGATAAATGATAAATTGACGATAAGTGATAGCTGATGATCAATATATCGCCTGATAACAGATAAATGGATAAGTAAGAAATCTGATACAAGCGATAATGATATGGTATTTTAGTAAGGATAACAATAAATACAAATCTTGACTTTTACATTTATCATGAAAAAAGAAAAACTCAAATTCAATTCTTTTCCTGTCACTTCATGAATGAGAAGTAGTTGCAGAAAAAAAAATAATAATAATGAATAGTAAATGCAAATAATAAAATAATAAGCTAAACTGAGGTAATGTATCAACAAATAACTATCAACAGGTAACGTACAATCCTTAAAAAAAGAAAAGAGAAAAGAGACCGAAATGAAACGGGTCAAGCCAGCAGAGATTGTCGAAAATCCTCCACGTTCTTTGTTATCGCCAGTATTCCAATGGGAGTCACACTTACAAACGCATAATACAGTGACGTATCCGTTAAGTTTGGTGAAGAATACAAAGATGGGTTGTCAGGAGAGGCATAAACATTCAGACGTGCAACCTTTACACCTTCGCACTGATGCCACTTTAGCGGATATCAATGTCAGTCTAGCGCCAAAAGCTCTGGAATTTAGAAGATTAGCTAGTGGATTTTCAAAGTACTATCTTGTGTGAAATTATAATCTGGCGAGTTGTCTATTGATTTTTTCTGTCACTCTAGAAAAGTTTGATATCTGTAGTTGGCATCACTGCGCCATTGTTCAGACTTTACATCATAAGAGCGGAGGGAATGAACCCGCCCCGCTGCCTCAGTGACCCGTATTCAGAAACGTTTTGCTCTCTCACGACGATATTTCAAAGATTCTAGTTGAAGATACTCATATTTTAAGGATATTTTTATAGTTGTGGTGATGAATTAAGAAGATTTCTAGTTTACCATAAGGAGAAACTGTCTTGAAAACTCGGTTAGTCGTCTGTGAAGGACTTAAAAAATTGTCGTGGTGAGAGCAAGGCATTTCTGAATATGGCAGAACTACACAAGCCTCCATTACGACTTTATCAGGCATGTGAATGATAACAGAAACTCTGCTATATTCATACAAACATTTAATAATCCCACAAATGAACGAAGCAATGAGTGAAGCCCTGAAGCTCTTCGAATAGTTCCTTCTTCCCGCCGGTCCGCCACCTCCACTCCCGACTTGCTGTTCCTGCCGCCTTTCAGCCTCACAGCGGTCCTCACAGCACACAAACAACACAGCATTTAATTACTAGTGAAGCCTCAGCCTCGTGGAGTTACGGGACAAAGCGACAGTTTCAATAATGCGTTACCATCACTACCACCACAACACACCAACACCTTGAGACCGCCGCGGCAAATGGACAATCTTCATTAAGGGAGCTGTGGCGTTGTAAGCTTCTTGGTCTTGACTTTGGGACATTTAGAGTGTTCTGGATAGACAAATACACGGACCAAAAATGCGTCATATAACATGGCGAAGTAGCATGTTACATTATTGTAGTTAGAAATACCAGCAGATTGATTCTTTCTGCAAACGTTATCACTGACTTTTGCAGCACCTTTGTCAGGGTTACAAATACTATGGAAAAATATTACGCAAATAAAATCTTTACGAGCTCACTGTAATAATTAATTGGAATTTCTATTATGTTGAATGAAAAAGAATCTAGTGCTGAAGTACGGCGCAATGAAATCGTTCCTACATATCACAATTACTATTATTGATTATTATTATTATTATTATTATTATTATTATTATTATTATTTATTATTACTTTTACTACTACTACTACTACTACTACTACTACTACTACTACTACTACTACTACTACTACTACTACACTGCCACCACCGTTAACTTCAGCTCACAGTTCTTGGTAAGCCTGCTGCTGGTGATGCAATTCGGTGTCAAGTTGCACCATGATCAACATACAGCGTTGAGTGCAATGACAGGCGGGGCGGTGCCTTACGTAGGTGTCACAGAGAGCGGCACTAGACAAAACTCCCGGTGGTGAAATATTAGCACCATCAAGCGGTGTGTGTGGCTGAAGCCGTGGTGGTCCAGCAGCGGTGCCAGTTTGCGCGAATCAAGATAAGTTGTTCGTACCGTAAAATATTTCTCAACATTTTTTTTTATCGATTTCAAACACTATGGGTAAACTTTGAAAATAATAATGATGTTCTGCTGTCAAACATGCAGTGAAATATTAATGCACTAGATGGATGAGTGTGAGAAGTGGGTGGTGGTGGGAAGTTTAAGGCAGGGACTGACACGCTCAGGTATACAAGTAGTACCAGGTTGCTTCTGGTAGTTTTCTCTCTTTTCTTAGTTCTCTACCATTAAATAACCGAAAAAAGATGTATCAAGGACTAGCTCTGCACAACACCGTTCCTATCTCGAGCCCCTAACTCACCCCCCTCTTCTTAATCAGGGAATTGTGACAAGTAAGACAGATATTCACACTGGGGTGGGATTCACAGTGTTCCCCATCCATGTTAGTATGACCTCTGCACTTTATTCACTTCCTTAGATGGATGTAGACAAATGGAATAGACACAGTAAGTAAGCCGTTAGCGCTGAACCATGAGGGAGCGACAAAGGACGATTAAACATGTTTATGGGTGAGGATAGATAGGTGGGAGTAGGTTAGGTATGTTTCGTATAGTGACTCACGTGTATGCTCTTATGGCGGACGAGCAGCTGGAGGTTTACAAAAGTGAGACGCTAATTACATGAGCTCATCTGAGCAAACCTTCCCTTTCACTGATTAAAGAAAAAAAAAAAAAAAACAATTCCTAGCTGCTGGTATCCATGAGACTACAGCATAAATACAGCACCTTATTTAACACATATGAAGATAAGTGATGGATGAAGTTGATTGAAGCCACTGAGAGAAAGAAAGAAAACCTGGAAGCAATCCGTAGCGGCGAGTGTTCATGAGATATCCGTAGAAATTCGTATCCGCAGAAATCAATTAATGACTAGGATGAAAAAATAATAGGAATAAAAGTAAGAGGAAGCTGGCTCTTTGAATCAAGTGTGTGTGTGTGTGTGTGTGTGTGTGTGTGTGTGTGTGTGTGTGTGTGTGTGTGTGTGTGTGTGTGTGTGTGTGTGTGTGTGTGTGTGTGTGTGTGTGTGTGTGTGAAAGCAGTAAACAAGAGTGGTGATAACAATAGGATGAGCCAGCGGCCGAAAGTCAATCATGCCTTTGATCAAGATAATGAAGTGGTGATAATGAAATGCTGATAATAATGATGCTTCTGATGATGTTGCTCCTTTTGCTGCTGCTGCTGCTGCTGCTGCTGCTGCCAATATTTGATGACGAGCGCCAGAACACAAATTATTAAATCTATGTATAAGGACCTCAGTATTATATTTTCAGAACACACACACACTCTCTCTCTCTCTCTCTCTCTCTCTCTCTCTCTCTCTCTCTCCTCCTCCTCTCCAGTTTGGCCTGTTTTCCAAGAGGCTTTCGTAAGACCTCCATTATTGCATTTGGTATTCTCACCCCAACATTCCTTACGACAGTCTTGTTGTTTCATTGTTTTTTCCTTTCCTTCTCCCCTCGCTCGCTTCCTCGACTCCTCAGGAACTCTCTCTCTCTCTCTCTCTCTCTCTCTCTCTCTCTCTCTCTCTCTCTCTCTCTCTCCTTCTCGCAGACAGACAATTCTCCCTTGCTCCTCGCATCTCGCGTTTCCCGATAACTTCTCCCTGCCGTCAATAATACCTCCCTCCTCTCCTCTCCTCCTCTCTCTCCTCTCCTCTCACCCCGCTTCAGAAATATTTTGCATTCGTACCTACCTCGTCTTGGTATCTCCTTTACCTCCTCCTCTTTCTCCTCCTCCTCCTCCTGTCCCTCTTCCTCTTTTCTCCCTCTTCTCCTCTTCTCTGCTGGGCCTACGTATTCCTTCCCTGCCACCATTACTGCCAATCCTCCTCCTTTTCCTCCTCTTCTTCGTGCAAGCATCTCTTCGGGATATTTTCTTCTTCGACTTCTCTCCTTCCTTTCCCCTCCAGGATCTCCAGAGCCGCATCCACCTCCCTATCACTGTATACTCCTTCCCTTCCTCCTCCTCCTCCTCCTCCTCTTCTTCTTCCTCCTCCTCCTCCTCCTCCTTCTCCTTCTCTTGTTCACTTTTCTCTCTTTCTTCGCAAGCTGTAGCTACTCTTGTAACTTGTAACATGTAACTCCCATCACCTCTTCACTTTCTCTTCAAATTCTTCACACGCCTTTCATCGTCTTTTTATTCTTTTTTTTTTATTTTCTCCTTAACCTCTTTTTAATTCAATTCGTTTTCCCTCTTCTTCTTCTTCTTCTTCTTCTTCTTCCTCCTCCTCACTTCATTCTTCGGACTTTTTAACTTCTTTTTTTTCCCTATTCCTTTCCTCCTCTTCTTTCATCTTTCCTCTCTTTAACCTCAATCCTAGTCTGACTTCTCTTGCGATCCCTTATCCTCCTTCTCTTCCTCCTCCTCCTCCTCCTCCTCCTCCTCCTCCTCCTCCTCCTCCTCCTCCTCCTTCCTCCTCCTCCTCTTCTTCTTTTCTCTTTACCCTCCTCCCGCTTTCATATTCACTGCAGTCTCTTCTTTTCATTCCTTTCTCTCCTTTTTTCCTCTCCTTAACCCCGTTCTCAGTCCAACTCTTCGTCCTTCCTCTCCTCCTCCTGGATAAAAGAAAGAAGCCTCTCATTGACCTCTGCGACATTTCCATCTTCCATAACTGTCCTTAAAATTTACAACTGACAAGAGTTCATTAGAAAGCTGATTCAGTGGGAGCCTTTGGTAAAGACTCAGTGATTCTTTAGGACTCACTGAGAACTCTTGGGTCAAAATGGGGACTATTAGGACACTATATACGGGGACACTTCGGACTGAATGTGGAATGTTAGAACTCACTAGAAATTCTTATAACTCCCTGGGAACTCTTGAAACTATATAGGCACTCTTTAAAATTATATTGGGGTCTCTTGTAACTCAATAGGGACTCTTTAGGACACATCGAGAGGTGTTGGGCGCCAGTGGGGAGTGAGGAAAGTCAGTGACGAGTCTTGAGTCTTGCCGGGATCCCTGGGCTGAGTGGCGGCGATATCTTGGGCCACAGTGACAAGAGGATCGGGAAGTGTCGAAGCAAAGAGTGGCAGAATGCAATTTTACGTGACCTTGGCTTTCTGGTTCATCGATGTCTCAGAACTCGTCGCTGCGTTTCTAACTTTCTCGTTTCTTATACTCTCTCTCTCTCTCTCTCTCTCTCTCTCTCTCTCTCTCTGTTTGTCTGTCTGTTTTATTGTTCCAGAGCTTGCCGCTTTAAGGCAACAATTAGCAGTGAAGATTAGTGTACACGTGTGCCTTCGGGGAACTGCCTTTGCTGATTCAAGTCATAGCTAACATGCACACACCGTCCTGCAGCCAGAAAGACCCACTGACGTACACACACACACACACACACACACACACACACACACACACACACACACACACACACACACCCTACGTCTTAAGAAGCTCTTCAGTTAATTAATCATTTCAAGTGTCCTCCTCCCTCTAAGGTTTGTGTGGTCTTTGTCTGGCTGTCTCCCTTTCGTCTTTTCTGATTGCCTGTCTGTCTCTGTTTCTGTTTGTCTGTCTCTCTCTGTCTGTCTGTCTGTCTGTCTGTCTGTCTGTCTCTCTCTCTCTCTTTCTCTCCTCTCCCTTGTAAACACACCACAGTAACTAAAAGATAAATAACAAGAACAAGAAGAAGAATAACAACAACAGTTGCTACTGCCATCATCAGTACCTACCCTAATGGAATAGCTAACACACACACACACACACACACACACACACACACACACACACACACACACACACACACACACACACACACACACACACACACACACACACACACACACGCACACACACAGATATCATCCATCCAACAGACAAACTCGGAGCGCAGCGAGTTTCCCAGCGCAGTTCCGCCAACAAGTTTAATTACGAAGACACGGCAGGTAATTGCTTAATTGCGAGCGGGAGAGAAAGTCAAGCGAAGGGTGCACGCGTC